>NC_142932.1:96375801-96565801 GCF_046866305.1 Octopus bimaculoides | reverse complement strand
TGTGTGTGTTTCTGCCTCCCTACCATCACTTGACAACCAATGCTGGTGTGTTTCTGTCCCCGTAACTTAGCGGTTCAGCAAAAGTGACCAATAGAATAAGTACTAGACTTTCAAAAAATAAGTTCTGGGGTTGATTTCTTCAACTAAAACCCTTTAAGGTGGTGCTCTAGTAAGGCCACAGTCAAATGACTGAAACAAGTAAAAGAATAAGAATTAAATAATTAAAAGTAGCTGTACAGAATTAAATGTACAGGTACCTGTACATAGTATAGATGACACAAGTTTATTAGTACTGTAATGTTCAAGGGACTGAAAAATAGGGTCACTTAGTAAACTAGTCTGGCGTCCATGGGAGTTTAAAGTTCATGCTCATAAATTAGTACAAATTATACTGAGTAACATGATTTTTATTCTTGGTACCAACTGTTATTTCCTATTTTCTTACCCCTAGAAAGTATGAAAAATAGCTAATGTTTCCTTCAAACTTTGCTTTTGTTACATTTATTCAAACCCGAAAGAATATCTTTCAACACATGGCTATGATGCTCCCCCACTACTCCTTCTCATGATCAGAGATGCACATATTGTCAGCCACTAAGAGACATGCTCTCAAGTGGTTATGGTCAAGCAACTGACTAGCAAATCTGTGGTATTGAGCAGAATATTTGCTATAACAATCTTTCTGCTTCAGCAACTCAATGCTGAGCCTGTCTGAAATGTAATGGTCAGTTTCAAAACATTGATGTCCAGGTCACAAAAGCAAAGTTTTCGAGGAATAGTAGTCATTTCCTTTGATTTCTAAATACAAGCAACTAGGAAATAACACTTACTGACTAAAGACACAAAAAAATTAATATTTTGTTGCACAGTGTTATAACAGGTTCTCGGCCATCAGTATCCAGAAGGTCAGTGTTTTACCTTTATGTACTTGTATTCCATATTCTACTATTTAAAAACATATCATGCTACCATATTTTACTGTTTTTTTTTTTTTTTTAGCTCATCATGGCTTAATTTCACTGAATTAATGGCTACAGCTCCAGATTCTGCTGAGGTAAAACATTTTCATAACAATCATAAAGTTGGTTTCATTTTTCTTTTGTTTTTGTTGTTTCTTTATGCTTGTTTTTTAACATCTTATATAATTTTTGATAAATTTTCATTCAATCTTATAATAATTCTGCTTATCATTGTGTTACTTAGACCAATGGTATTGCTTTCACATAATTAGAGAAAAAGAGGGAGAGAGAAGCTTCTATGATATGAAGTAGGGGGAATGTAATTGTAACACTTTCACATGATTAGTTGAAGGGAAAGAGAGGAGAAAGAAAAAGGAGTGAGAAAAAGAGAATAAGGCAAAGAGTGAGACTGAAAGAGGGAGGGGGAAGCGTCCGTGACATGAGGTAGGGGGAACATAATATTTATAACTTGGTTAAAAAAGTTAGTTGAAGGTAGTGATATAGAGAGAGCTAGAGATATAATTTTAGCAGAGTGGTGATATTCTGATGATGAGATTAAAGAAAGGTAGAGAGGTGGTGGCGGCAGCGGTGGTGGCAGCGGCACTGGTGATTGTATAATGAAATGTGTATATTTTTTTAATTGAGCTAAGTTTCTTGTATCACCTATCACTTAACACATTTGCATCAGTACAATTCTGTGAAACATTCATGCTTATTTATGTGGCAGATATATGCAATTTAACTAAAGGTTGTATCATATGCACAGGATATTTTCTTTTTGTTTATGGGGAAAATGGAAAAATAAAAGTGGATATTTATTTTAGTCTATAAAGTTATGCATAAAGTATATAAAGTGTATATATAAAGTGCATTAAATAATCATTGTATTCCAATTTCTTTCACTTTTCAATGAGTAGCAGATGAGTGACTATCTTTCCATACAGACACAAGATAGGCTATGCTTTCAGGTTTTTTGGATGAAGTTTTCAGAAATAGCCCAATAGGTTTACTATTGATTCTGTGAAATATTCACAGGTCCTGCTAATATAAGTAATTCTAATTCTGTTGGCAGGGTGTTAAAACAAGAGCATCTGATCCTATGATGTGGTTTTTCACAAGTGGTACCACAAGTCATCCTAAAATGACTGAGCACACTCACGCTAGTTATGGAATTGGTAGTTTGTCTACCACCCGGTAAGCTGTTTATACTTTTCCAATGTAAAAATAGAGAAAAAGAATACCATGTTATGCGAACACTTTAGCTTCTAGTGAGATAGTGAAAAATCTTCTACATGGTCATTTCATGTGCATAACATAACAGTCAAATTTCCCTCAACAAACACTAAACTACATATTTTAAGTCTTATCACTTTAGTATTTAAACCAGCCATTTCCAGCCAAAATATTCTACCTGTTTTATGTTCAAACTGGCCAGATCTGGCCTCTCACACTAGTCCTACAATATTCTAAAAATTAACAGTTACCTCATCAAAATCTCAAAGCTACAAAATAAGGCAAGATTAATTCAAAACAATGTGAATGAATAAGCATTAATTTTGACAGAACAATGTGAATGCTAAAGGGCTAAATATTAGTTTCTTTTCTCTTAGTACAAAACCTTATATTTTTAGAGAAAGGAAAATGAAATATGTTGATGTCCATGGTTTTCCCAAATGTTTTAGAAAGTAAAGCAAGGATTGAAATTGCATCCCAGTTTTAGGTTGCAAGGAGCTTATGTCTTGCTCTAATGCACTTGCCTCATTTCATCTCATTTCATTCATCATTCAGGACAGCAATAGAGATATGATCACCATTAGGCTTTTGACTGGCTAACTATGCCAGAAATTTACTAAAGCAGAGGTCACCAGTGTTACTCAACAACAAGCATCACTTTACCATCAGACAAATACATATAATATTCTATTTGTAGGGTCCTGTCTTGTATTTTTACCTACTACATTATGGGAATTATCTGATACGATCCTTCTCTTGATTTACCTTTATACAGTCTATAGAATTAACTTTAACTTCCCATATAAACTTTTTGAGAAAATTAATGTTTTGAGCAAAGTTTGTATCTCTTACCCACAAATGAAATTTAAGTTTTGTCTGTCATTTTCTCTTTTAGATATCTTTTAACTGCTACTCAGACTGATGTAATTTGGAATTTAGCAGATACAGGATGGGCAAAATCTGCTTGGAGTAGCCTCTTTGCACCTTGGTTGGGTGGTGCATGTGTTTTCATTTATCACACAACTAACCACAAATTTGATTCTAAATCACTTCTACAAGTATGTTTATTTTTGGGGAGTTTTTGTTTATTTATGTTTCTTTGTTTTTGCAATTACCTCCTCATTTTTATTTCTGTGCTCATCATGTCTATTTTATTGTTTGATATCAATTTTGTCAAGTGTGACAATCATTATAATTTAATATGAAGGAAAATCATTCCAGTGTGGCTTAATTTATAATATTTTTGTAAATTTACCCATATTTCTAAATTATATGGTTCCATATTAAGTAACACTATTGGTACCATTAGCAATCATCTATAAACTTAAGTTGACCAATACTTCTGTGGGGTATTTGGTAATTAGAAAGTGTGCAAAAGCATATACACACACATGTGTGCACACACACACACACACACACACACACACGTGCTTGCATTGGTGCCATGTTAAAAGCACCCAGCACACACTGTAAAGTGGTTGGCATTAGGAAGGGCATCCAGCCATAGAAACCAAGCCAAGTCAGACTGAAACCTGATGCTTTACTGACAGCATTCCTCCTCAAACATCTGGAATGGTACTCCTACTACACATACACTTTGGGAACTGCATCCAGAAAATGCCCACCTGACTGACTAACATGAAGACATTCACCAACAGACTCTCTCATAGATTCACTGTCTCCTCATTTTACTTCTACCACTACTGTAATGGCCTCTGTTTTTTTAACTATCTGATCTTGTGCCATCTCATCGCCTATATTGTGTCCACTGCCATGCCAAACTATGCACTAACCAATACACTCAATTCTTCCTTCCTAGAACATCAACTTTCTTGAATTTTTGTTTTTTGGTTATAGGAAATGCCTATGTTTTTCTTATAGCCATTAACTGACAGCTGTTCAGATACATTGATATCTGATCTCATTCAGACTACACCATTAGAAGATAATAATAAAGAGCCATAGGATGAAATTTGATTATTACCTAAATGCCCATAAAACTGACTTAGTCTGAAGTTAAACCAACTTTCATATCAAGTTCGATTTATTTTTCAGATTCTGGAAAAATACAGTATTTCTGTCTTTTGTGCACCACCTACTGCTCTACGCTTGTTTGTTCAAGAGGATCTAAGTAAATATAAGTTCAAGTCTTTGCGTCATTGTATTTCTGGTGGTGAACCAGTGGTAAGGAAAACCTTGGTTGTACTTGTAAAAAGACAATGATAATTATTTGTATTGAATTATATTGAAATCATTAAATTTTTGTCAAGTTTCAAATAAATTATTGTTATCATCTTTTGGAAAATATTTTTTCAAATATCTGATCTTGTCTTTATAGGTTAATATAAGTTAGATAAAATTAAAACAGCTATATTAAGCATAATTTTACTGTCAGCAGGAGTTTTATAACAAGACTACACCAAAGCATTAATTTTATACTACTCTCATAAAAATATATATATATATATATATATATATATATATATATATATATATATATATATATATATATTTTTACCTGGAATATTTTGTAAATATTATTTTAATTTCAGAATGAGGAGCTGATTAGCCAGTGGAAGAAAGGAACAGGTCTGGAACTATATGAGGCCTATGGCCAAACTGAAACAGTAAGAATTTCTTTTTCTCCTCTTTTTTTATTCTCATAATGTGACCAGTGAAGTTAGCTTCTCTTAAGCACCTTATGACATTAAAAAGGAAGTGAAATATACTGGTGATATTTCTACTATAGATAGAGTCACTTCAAACTACAACAGTTACCATCAGTTGCAATTATAAAAAATATATAAACTATACTCAATACCAATGTTCTTATTACAGTCATTACTCATATTAAGCAAACACTCATCAACTATGCTTTCCTACTCATGTAATAAAACCTCCACTTTTTATAGTCCTTGAAATTCATGGATAACACAGTTGCTTATAAAAACAAACAGCAAGTGACCTGTTTGAAAAGACAGGACTAACAATGGACCTACTTGTGAGAATGTCATTAAGTTTTCAAAAATTTGTCTATGATTTATTTTACATATGTTTCTCTAGTAGTGTAAGAAACACTGATAATACGATGACTGCAGGAGAAAAAAATCTTTTGTTTTAGCTATTTATTATCAGTTGTATTGCAAGTAGATAAGAGATTGTGTCATAGTTTATAGCTCTAAGTGAAATTTTAAAGCCAGTTTTCACTTACACAATGACTATTAATTGAGCATTCATATATGAAATTTAATGGATATAATCATTGAACTGACACTCTCCATCAGAATAGTATAAAGTAATATAATTTTAATCTCCAGATAGTATTATAACAAGGTTTTTTTCGTTGTTTAGCATGCCATAACTCATTTACAAGCCCCAGCAATCTAAATATATCTCATGTAGCTACATGGTTTCAGGATTATAGGAGAAAGAATATGAATTTTCATGACAGTAAGACAAATAGCTCCATATTAACCAGACTATTGGATGTGGTTATATATCACTGGTCACAATGCATTTCCTTGAATTCTTGGAGTTTTCAAATGATGTCACTCAGCTGGCTAGGTAGGGAGGCCAGTATACTCCCTGGATGGGTTACTTGTCTATTGCAGGGTTGCTTATTTACAGCTGAGTGGACTGGAGCAATGTGAAATGAAGTATTTTGCTCAAGAACGATGCACTGCCAGTCTGGGAATCAAGACCATGATTTTGTGATCATGAGTGCAACACCCTAACCATTGGGTCATGTACCTTTACATATAACATGAAAAACTCTTGGCTGGGAATCAGTATTGCAGTGATGATGTTGTCATATCTGCTGTTGATGACTTTTTTGACCAACAAGATGAAAGCATTTTCATCAATGGGATCCAAACACTGCAGAACCAATGAAAGAAATGGATGGACCACAAGGGAGACTATAGTGAAAAATAACCTCATTTGGTCATATTCCATGAGAGCATTTTGGTCAGCCTATGAACCTTTTAGCTGCCCCTTGTAATATGAAATGAAGTGATATAATTCCAACCAAGAATTGAAACCAAGTTGTTAAGCTTAACACCATTCAGGAAAATATTGAATATTCCTCTTTTTTTTTTTAGACTGTATCATAGTTCTATCTATATTGACTACTGAAACTAATATGTAAAACAATATAAATGGTAAATAGCAGATGAATGTATGGTTTAAACATAAGTGTTACTTCTAAATAATAATAATTGCTATTTCATGACAACATACCAAATTATCAAATCAATCATAAGGCACGTCTAAGATGATCATTAAAGCTTAGACATCTTGAATTCTGTAAATATTGCTGGCTGTCAATTGACACAAATAATGGGAATTCAAAGGTTTACTTTCAAAATATGTAATATAGGCTATACAAAAGAAAAATTTAACTCTATGAATTTTCAACATTTAAGTAGAACTTACATTCTTTTAATTTTCTTATTTTTCTTGTGCTTTTATGATAAAGAGACATTTGCTTCTTTCAGACATTTCTCTGTGGTAATTATCCTTTCCTTGAAAGGAAGATTGGGTCAATGGGAAAGGCTTCCCCTGGAATAAACTTACAGGTAACTAACTTAATTCTTATGATTAATTCATATTCTCTCTCTCTCAATGTATGTAAGTGTATACAAGGGGGTGCTGAAAAGTTCCTGGTTTTGAGTAAAAGAAAATACAGGAGGATCAGTTAATTATGATTTTATTCAATATATTCCCCTTTCAGATTCACACACTTATTGCAGCAGTCCTTCAGTTTTTCTAAGCCCTATAAAAGAACTTAGAAAGGTTGGGCCTCCAACCAAACCTTTCACAATACCCTTCAAGCCAGGAACTTTTCAGCACCCCCTCGTGTGTGTGTATATATATATGTTTATGAATTTGTGTTACAAGATACCCAATGTGAAATTGTGTGTTGAAACAGATCTTGTTATATTTTGGGATGGTCATTTTTACCCTGCGTGCATAAACAAAAGCAGGGTATTGTAATCACTCGTCTTTGTCTGTCTGTGTGCTTACAAAATTACTGGAAAACGGCTGAACACCTCATTTGGTAGAAATACTCATTGGGTGAGTGACTCGAAATGAACATTTGGTTTGATTATCTTTAAAAAAATTTTTTTTTAAATTTAAAAAAAAATCAAACTTACAAATTTCCCGATAAGCAAGTGGTCATATTATTTTGTTCACTTTCTTTTTCACATGAATCAACTCTCGTCTGCATGTGTATAGATCATCATGTACCTATACACATAGACACATCTGCATACATACATACATACATGCATAAATATATACGTAGATATGCAACAGTGTGTGTGTGTGTGTGCACTGATGGATTTGAGGGTTTCATTTAATACAAGTTGATTTTTTAAATTTCACCAGTGTATTAATACCAATAATGATACTTAAAGAAAATTAATTCAGCTCAATTCAAAACATGGGTAAGCAACGCCTTGTAAGCCACACTATAATTTGCAAAAACAATTATGTGCAGGGTATGCACATTTTTTTTTAGCAAAAAAAAGATGACCATCCTGAAATATAACAATATATATATATGTATATATATATAGTCTGTTAAAGTCTGTCATACCGGCCATGACGAAGGGAAATAGCCCTGAAACTCGAGTCGCCTTTATATATATATATTTATATTTATATATTTATATATTTGATCCTTTATATTGAACACTCAATATTTCATCTACATTCAATACTTTCTTTCATGGTGCCATCCATTTTTATTTTATTTTATTTTATATTGTATATTGTATATCATATTATATATCGTATATTCCATATTCTATACCCCACATTAGTTCTGCAGGAATATAAATAAAACATAAAAAAACAGACAGTATTGGAACTCTTTTAAGCAAAATAATATACATATATATATATATATATATGTATATATACATATATATATATATGTATATATACATATATATATATATGTATATATACATATATATATATATGTATATATATATATATATATATATATATATATATATATAATAATAATAATACAAAGAATACATATACATGTATACACACATATATGTACATACTTACATCTACATGTGTATATATATGCATATCAGTGTACAGAACGTTAGAACAATGAACTACAGACAACGGAATGAACACATAGGAACGGAAAGCCACTTGGAATATCCCTTCATCAGCTGTCTCTATTCTAACTAGACGTTTCGAAGATAAGACAGAACGTACTTTAGAATAGTCTCTTCCTGAGTAGTGGATCAACCCACTACACAGAGGATTCCAAGGTGGCAAACACAAACCAAGACAGGAAAAATTGGACAGTGAAAACAACATTCAAAAGCCGTACGGCCAAACGCGAATCTGAGGTAGAACGCTAGTAGTTCGTCTTGCCTTCACAGCGGCTGGAGTGAAAAGAAAGTTGACCACAGGTCACACGAGAGCAGAGAGGTTGGTGGAGGGAGGAAGTGGAACAAGGAGGAAGGGACAGAAGGGTATAGCAGTGAAGTAGAGGCCAGGACAGAGGGATAGATAGAAAGATAGAGGAAGACAAATGGATAAATAGATAGAAAGATAGATAGATAGATAGATAGAAAGATAGAGTCACGTCAGAATAATAATGTAGACTTACTTGCAAAAAAGGACGTGTATGTTCAATAATGTAATAATACAAAGAATACATATACATGTATACACACATATATGTACATACTTACATCTACATGTGTATATATATGCATATCAGGGTACAGGACGTTAGAACAATGAACTACAGACAACGGAACGAACACATAGGAACGGAAAGCCACTTGGAATATCCCTTCATCAGCTGTCTCTATTCTAACTAGACGTTTCGAAGATAAGACAGAACGTACTTTAGAATAGTCTCTTCCTGAGTAGTGGATCAACCCACTACACAGAGGATTCCAAGGTGGCAAACACAAACCAAGACAGGAAAAATTGGACAGTGAAAACAACATTCAAAATATATATATATATATAAAGATGAGAATGTGTCTGTATGTATGTCTGTCAGTGTAGATCCTTAAAACTCAAGAACTACACAACCAATTTCATTCAAATTTTTCACATGCTTTATTTAGCATCCAAATTTTCAACTTCTTGCCTAATGCAAGTCCACAGCAATCTCTTATCTCTTACACTATTTCAGTATTATGTGTCAAAAGTGAAACAATAACATCTCTCTTTTGTAATGTGTGATATTTTCAGTTTAATAGTTTCACTATTAATAATGAAATGATTAAAGTGAAACTTTTATTTCACATATATACATGCATACATACATACATACATACATACATATATATATATATAATGTATATATAAATGTATACATCTGCACATGTATATATATATATATAGATGTATATGTATATATGTATAGTATACATGTATATATATATACGTGTATATATATATATATATATATATAGAGAGAGAGAGAGATTTATATGTATATATATATATATATGTATATACATGTATATATACATATATATATATATATATATATATATATACATATATATATATATATATTTATAATAAGATAAAAAAATAAATGCGCCCTTTTTTAAAGCCTAGCCAGGCTCATGGGCCTAGTTTCCTGGTTTCAATAGCGTATGTGTTCTCCAGCTGGACGGGACGCCAGTCCATCACAGCGTTACTCATTTTTGCCAGCTGAGTGGACTGGAGCAATGTGAAATGAAGTGTTTTGCTCAAGAACACAACATGTCACCTGGTCCAGGAATCGAAAGCACAATCTTACCATCATGATGCTGACACCCTAGCCACTAAGCCACGCACCTCCATATATGTATATAAGTATATATATATGTATATATGTATATATATATATATATATGTATATATATATATATATATATGTATATAAGTATATATATATATATATATGTATATATATATATATATGTATATATATATATATATATATATATGTATATAAGTATATATATATATATATATGTATATAAGTATATGTATATATATATATATATATATATATATATATATATATATATATATATATATATATATAATTAAGGGATCAGCAACAGGTTGCTTCACCACATACCGAAGTTCAGAAATAGCAGCCAAAAATGCTGAAACTCCAACAGATAGCAGTTACCCGCAACTCACATAGGCAAAACAAGAAGAAAAATAACGAACTAACTATGGCTAGTTTAGTTTGTTATTTTTCTTCTTGTTTTGCCTATGTGAGTTGCGGGTAACTGCTATCTGTTGGAGTTTCAGCATTTTTGGCTGCTATTTCTGAACTTCGGTATGTGGTGAAGCAACCTGTTGCTGATCCATTAATTTTGTTTATAAATGTATAAGAACTTTTAAATAAGTTCCACACCGATAATGGTGCTTACATACCGAAGGGCTTGGTAAAAATTATTAATTATTAATTTATTAATAAATTGATAATCCTTTACCCTTTCAATTATATATATATATATACACACATATGTGTGTATATATGCACATATATATACACATATATACATGCATACATATATACATCATCGTCGTCGTTGGGTTGGACGGTTTGACGTAAAAAACACCTTTTTGAGCGTGGCCATTGCCAGTACCGTGTGACTGGCCCTCGTGCCGGTGGCACGTAAAAGCACCCACTACACTCTCAGAGTGGTTGGCGTTAGGAAGGGCATCCAGCTGTAGAAACACTGCCAGATCAGATTGGAGCCTGGTGCAGCCTTCTGGCTTGCCAGTCCTCAGTCAAATCGTCCAATCCATGCTAGCATGGAAAGCGGACATTAAACAATGATGATGATGATATATATATATATATATATATATATATTAACTTTCATGCCTAATCATATCAGTAGTAGTTCATAACAGTAGTCAACGACTACTGTTAATATTAAACAAGTCATCAGCCTTTTCCAACAGCCAATAGCTTACTCACACACAAGAATAGACCAACTAAGTAAATATGCACTGCAGCAACAGATGGCCTTATGTAGCCTGACATTCTTAATTAAAAGGTGCAACAATTTAGATCTCATAACCATGGCAACCCATCAACTTTTGTTGCATAAACAGGAAAGTACAGAACTTTCTATAGTATTATGTTACTTTCCATGTTGCTTTCTAAAAAAGGATAAATTAGCATAATATCATATATGCATGTTTCCTAATCCATCATTTACAGCTTTCAATGGATGGAGCCATCATTTTATATCTAAACTAATATACCCCCAGAAAGAATCACTAGATTTAGGAAGCTCAGAAAAATAATGGAACATTTTATTTTTATATTTCCTTTGAAATTGTACTGTTGACATCAAAGAATTAAGATTATGATTATGAGGACTATATAACTGGAAGGATATATTTTACCGAGGTAGTGCTTCATGCAAAATATGAGATGAATGCATATGATTCACAAATAAATACAGAATATACATTGCATATTTTGTAATAAAATTTGTCATTTTCAAATTAATCAAATAACTTTCAATCTTTAGCATTTTTTATAAAACAATTCTACCATATTTGTAATAGATTGTAAATGATGAAGGAGAAGTACAACCACCAGGCACTCTTGGTAACTTAGCTATTTGTTGCAAACCAGATAGACCAGTTGGACTATTTAGTAGATATGTTGTAAGTATGATAAAATTATAGAAATATATGTAACTATTCTGCTTCCATACTTTCTCCCACTAAATATTACTTTCAATTTCTTTTACTGCTGTATAAGCTCACTATCTAAAAATCTGTTTTGCATTAATAGGAAAGATGATAATCTTTTCTTTTATCTTTTTCTTGTTTTGATTATTAGACTGCAGCCATGCTGGGACGCCACCTTGAGGAATTTTAGTCAAATAAATTGATTCCAGTACTTTGTTTTTTTAAAGCCTGGTACTTATTCTATTGGTCTCTTTTGCTAAAAATGCTAAGTGCTGGACATGTAAACGCACCAACACCGGTTGCCAAGCAGTGAGGGGGGGGGGGACAAACACAAAGACACGCACACACATATATATATATGATGGGCTTCATTCAGTTTCCATCTACCAAATCCACTCACAATGCTTCAGTCAGCCTGAGGGTATAGCAGAAGGCACTTGTTCATGGTGCCACGCAATAGGACTGAATCTGGAACCATATTTTTCTCATCACATTATCAATAACACTATCTATGAATTTGCCTGTGCACACTCTTGTCAATGTGTTTAATTTTCCCTGAGTGTTTCTTTAACGAAATTTAGCACTTTAGCATTTAAACCAGCCATATAAGACCCAAATATTCTACCTGTTTTATGTCCAAACTAGCCAAATCCAGCCTCTCGTGCCTACACTGACCCTACAGTGTCATTCTAAAAGTATACAATCCCATAACTGAAATCTCAAACCTATAAGATAAACCATTATTAATTCAAAACAATATGAATAAATAAGCATTACATGAGACAGAGTTATCTGAAAGCTAAATGATTTAGCTTCAATGAATTTTTAAAAATTAGAGAGGGGGGGAGCTGCCAGAATATGAAAGGAGCACAGTAAAGATGTCAACTAACCATAATTAATATAACTTAAATAAAACCTGAAGATATAAGGGTAGTAAATCAATCAAAATATATTAACAAATAGGTGCAGGTATAGCTGTGTGGTAACAAGCTTGCTTCCTAACTATATGGTTCTGGGTTCAGTCCCACTGCATGGCACCTTGGGCAAATGCCTTCTACTATAACCTCAAGCTGATCAAAGCCTTGTGAGTGAATTTCGTAGTCAGAAACTGGAAGAAGCCCATAATGTGTGTGTGTGTGTGTGTGTGTCTTTGTTTGTCCCTTACCATCGCTTGACAACTAATGTTGGTGTGTTTACGTCCCTGTAATTTAGCTGTTCAGCAAAAGAAACTGATAGAATAAGTACCAGGCTTAGCAGAAAAATTAAGTTCTGGGGTCGATTCATTCAACCAAAAATTCTTCAAGGTGGTACCTACCCCAGCATGGCCATAGTCTAATAACTGAAACAAGTAAAAACAAAAAAAAAAAGACGAATAAAAATCCTAATAAAAATTAAACTTTTAATAAAGTTCTGCTTATTAGTATTTGATTTTTATACATTTAAAATTTATAAATTTTGCAACCAACCTATATTTAACCACACCCA
Organism: Octopus bimaculoides; assembly: GCF_046866305.1. Taxonomy (NCBI): domain Eukaryota; kingdom Metazoa; phylum Mollusca; class Cephalopoda; order Octopoda; family Octopodidae; genus Octopus; species Octopus bimaculoides. The sequence goes on along the minus strand of NC_142932.1, from coordinate 96,552,407 downwards.
CATATTTTAACATTCCATTATCTCCCTAGAATCACTCTTCTATAGTAATTATTATTATTTACACAATTTTGTCTTTTCTTCAATTGCCACTATTTCCTATTTCCAGGGCGAGCCAAAATTAACAGAATCTGTTTTCAGGGGTGATTATTATTTGACAGGTGATAAATGCGAAATGGATGAAGATGGCTATATTTGGTTCATAGGCCGAAATGATGATATAATTCTTTCATCTGGGTTAGTGATTCCATTACCTATAGTATATTTTTCTGCTTTTTTTTTTATAAGGTGTGGTATTGTTGTATTTCCCTTGGAAGACTCGCAGAGATAACACGAGTTGTACAATTTAATTATTACATTTATTATTTAATTACATACAAAGAACGCACTCACCCAATGTTCGTTATGAATAAACAAGAATCATGTCCGCCATATCTATCAATGACATTTTACTACCCCAGTCCTTCAGAACAACAACAATGAAACAATGAACTCAAACGAACCACAGTGACACACGGAACGTCAGACGAATAACATATCCAACAGTCCATATAACAGGTATGAAGCTTGCTTCCCATCCACATGGTTCCAGGTTCAGTCCTTCTGTGTAGTACCTTGGGCAAGTGTCTTCTACTATAGCCTCAGGCTGACCAAAGCCTTCTGAGTAGATTTGGTTGATAGAAACTGAAAGACGCCCAAGGCGGCGAGCTGGCAGAGACGTTAGCATGCCGGGCGAAATGCTAAGCGGTATTTCGTCTGCCACTACGTTCTGAGTTCAAATTGCGCCGAGGTCGACTTTGCTTTTCATCCTTTTGGGGTCAATTGAATAATTACCAGTTATGCACTGGGGTCGATATGATCGACTTAATCCGTTTGTCTGTCCTTGTTTGTCCCCTCTGTGTGTAGCCCCTTGTGGGCAGTAAAGAAATAAGAAGCTGAAAGATGCCTGTTGTATATATGTGTGTATATATGTGTGTGTCCCCAACACTGTTTGACAACTGGTGTTGGTGTGTTTAAGTCCCCATAACTTAGCAGTTTGGCAAAAAAGACTGATAGAATAAGTACCAGGCTTAAAAATAAGTACTGGGAGTTGATTCATTTGACTAAAAACCATGCATGCAAAGTGAGCTTCTTATTCAAACAGCTATGCCTGAGAAAATTACTTTATAAATATAGGCATGGCTGTGGTAAGAAGCTTGCTTCCCAACCACATGGTTCCAGGTTCAGTGCCACTACATGGCACCTTGGGCAAATATCTTCCACTACAGCCTCAGGGTGACCAAAACCTTGTGGGTGGATTTGGTAGACGGAAACTGAAAGAAACCGATCACATATATATATGTGGCTCTGTGGTAAGTAGCTTGCTTACCAACCACATGGTTCCAGGTTCAATCCTACTGCGTAGTACCTTGAGCAAGTGTCTTCTACTATAGCCTCGTGCTGACCAAAGTGGATTTGGTAGACGGAAACTGAAAGAAGCCTGTCGTATGTGTGTGTGTGTGTGTGTTTGTCCCCACAACATCACTTGACAATCGATGCTGGTGTGTTTACGTCCCCGTAACTTTGCGGTTTGGCAAAAGAGACTGATAAAATAAGCACTAGGTTTACAAAGAATAAGTCATGGGGTCGATTTGCTCGACTAAAGGTGGTGCCCCAGCATGACTGAAAGAAGTAAAAGAATAAAAGAATATATATATATTTGTCCCCCACCATTTCTTGACAACTGGTGTTGCTTAGTAGTTCAGCAAAAGAAACCAATAGAATAAGTACCAAGATTAAAAAAGGAAAGCAGAGGTTCATTCATTCAACTAAAGTTTCTTTAAGGCAGTGCCCCAGCATGACCACAGTCCAAAGACTGCAACAGGCAAAAGATAAAAAATACTTTAATTGTTCAGTATGCATAACTATAACTAGGTACTATAGAGAAGCAATGGTTCACCAGTGTGAGTAGCAGACTACTGTACGATTCAAGGCATTGGAAAAGACATTAGGTGCCTTATCTAGGATAAGAATATTGTCAGCTCTTTAGTCAGTAGATCAACATCTTACCTAAGAGGTCAGCTTTAATTCTTTGATATCAATCTGCCTGAGACGGGTCCTACTCTTATAATGCAATCTTTCTGTTTTAAAATGATCTCAAATAAAACCTGCCGTTAACATTTCCTGTTATATTCCAAACATCAACTTAATAATGACAAAGTTATTTCACTAAATCTGTCATTATGTATTGAATATTTCAACAGAGATATAGTAGTAAAAGGCTTAAATGTGTTCCTAACAAAGTGCAATAGTAGAACATGAAGATAAGAAACTTAGAATTAATTTTCAAACCTATCTTTTCTCTCATCTTTTTCAGATATCGCATTGGTCCATTTGAAGTTGAAAGTGCTCTTATACAACACCCAGCAGTTTTGGAATCAGCAGTAGTCCGCAGTCCAGACCCCATCAGAGGGGAAGTAAGTCAACATATGTTTTACGTTTTATAAACAAAGACTTCTATTGTACTCAATCTTAGTGTATAAATTGATATATACATAAACCACTATCTTCATACTCCTATGAGGTAGCTATCATAATACTTACTCAGAAAATTCACATCGCTGTGTGATAAAAAATTTGCTTCCCAACCACATGGTTCCAGGTTCAGTCCCATGTGGCACCTTGGATGAAAGGCAAAATCGACCTCGGCGGAATTTGAACTCAGAACATAACCGCAGACGAAATACTGCTAAGTACTTCGCCTGGTGTGCTAACATTTCTGCCAGCTCCCTGCCTTACATCTGTTTCTGTCTCACTATAACCTTTCATCATCTGACACAAGATCACCTCCTCCAATGCCCTCTCCCCTCTCAAAAGATTTTTGTCATGCAGGTGCCACTTAAAAGCATCCGGTCCACAATGTAAAGTGGTTGCCATTTGGAAGGGCATCTAGCTGTAAAAACCTTTCCAAAACTGACCTCACCTGTGCTTGTGCCATGTAAAAAGTACTAAGTCCATTCTGATAGGTGGTTGGTGTTAGGAAGGACATCCAGCTGTAAAAATCCTGCCAAAACAGTCACAGAAATTTGGCGCAGGCTTCTGCCTGGCCGGCTCCTGTCAAACCATCCCATTCATGCCAGCATGGAAGGCAGATGTTAAACAATGATGATGATATCCTGAATTTAAGAATCAAAACATCTTGCTCCCATTTTATTTACATGTACTTCATTTATTTTTAGCTGGTTAGATCTTCTCAGATGAAAAATATACCAGTACTTACTTTCTATTTCTAAATTTGGTACTTATTCTATCAGTCTCTTTTGCTGAACCACTAACTTACAGGAATGTAAACAAACCAACATTGGTTGTCAAGCATTCGAGGGAGAGGAACAAAAATACAGACATTATATATATAGATAGACAGATAGATACTAGTGCTGGTGCCAAATAAAAAGTACTCAGTACACTGTGGAGTGGTTGGCATTAAGGGGCGCATCCATCCATGGAAAACATGCCAGAAGACAATGGAGCCTGGTGCAGCCCCTGGCCTTACCAGCTCTGGTCAAACTGTCCAACCCATGCCAGCAAGGAAAACAGACATTAAATGATGATGATATATACACACACACAGATACAACAGCTTGCACAGTTTCCATCTACCAAATGCATTCACAAAGCTTTGGTCAGCCCAGGGCTGTAGCACAAGACATGTCTAAAGTGTAGCACAGTGGGACTGAATCTGAAACAATATGAATATTTTCAATGTAAATCTTTCCTTGTTTCATGTTTCAACATGCAGTAATGCATTTTGCTGAGAATTAATTTTGTTTCTAATGATTAACATTTTAAATCTATTTTATTATATTTAACAGTTTTGAAACAAAAATGTAGATATATTATTGACACTTTTTAACACTTCATATTTTTAATCCCAAGATTATAATGGCATTTGTGGTACTCACACAAAAATACCAGAATAGCAATACTGATGAACTGAAAAAGGAACTTCAGGAACATGTAAAGTCCATTACAGCACCTTACAAATATCCACGCAGAGTAAGTGATGTAAACAACTTCCCTTTTTATCAGTTAACATTATGCAATGTTTTTTTTAAAATAATCGATTACCTTCTAAAACTTAAATTTGAAAGGATCATCTTTTTATTTTTACTCCATTCTCCTTATAACAAAATGTTTTTTTCCTATGTGCCAAGGGACCTCTTAAGAGTGACTACCTACAATTTGACAAGATAAATTGTCTCTCTAGATGAGACACCAATCTATTCTAATACACTAACACGTGTATTATATATAATGGATCTCATAACCTAATGTGTCGTTATTTTCCAGCCCATCTCTCCACTGCAATCTGATAAAGTATTGATTTAACAGCTCTGATACTGTGAACAGCGAGTTATTCCTTCCTTCAGTACTTATTTGAATTTGGTGGACAGGCTATTGTAAGAATTAAGTACCTTTGCTAAAAAAATCACAGCTACAAAATATGAATCACTGACCATCTTCTGCAATATAGTTTTATATTTAAAAACTGACATTACCTAAAAAGGTTTCTGTAGTCATTAATATTAGCACATGCATAAGTGTAGGTGCCTGGAAATGGAACCATCAATCAAAACAGAGACAAGATGACTAAATTAGTATCAAATTTACTGTATCTCATAAATCAAAAAGCACAAATGGGGCTCCTGCACATAAAATATACTCTTGTGTGTGTGTGTATGACAAAATCTGAGTAGAGCTGGATCAGGTAATAAATGTTTATCCTCTGCATCATAGAACACAAGACAGTTAAAGCATAGTGTACCACAAGAAGTACTGACAGTTTACATTAGATTGTTTTGAATAAATCACCTTTTCATTAATAATTTTATTTTCCATTAACTTCATCTAACCTAAACAGTTTTTCATAGTTTCTATACATTTCACCTAACTTAAACAGGTTCATAATTTCCATAATATAAATTTGCTATTCATCATGGTACACCCACCAACCCCCACTTTTTTTTTTCTTTTTTTGTAGATAAAATTTGTCACTGAACTACCAAAGACAATCAGTGGAAAGATTCGGCGTGTTGAGCTGAGGAAACCTGAATGGCAAACTGACTGAAATGAATACTTAGAAATATACTAATACCTTTGCAATTCTCAGCCTCTTAACTATATCAAACATTTACTAATACTGTTATACACCCTTGCAATTTTCAGCCACTTAATGCTATCAAACGTTTAACAAGACAGCTTTGCAAAGATTCATGAACAAACATGTTAGCTGCCAACCTACTTTTAAAATACCGTTTATTCAGTACCTCACATCTAAGCTGCTTCTCCCTTTTACACAATATTTTCAACATAATCTTGAGATCTTAACACTTATTTCATCAACTTCCAAGAGATTAAATCAATCAAAATAGTATTTGGACTGCATGACTAAAGACTAAACTTGAATTGCTTTTTCCAAATGCCAACCTACAATTCAAAATAATGCTTATCTGTACTGTCACTCATATATAGTACAAGAACTTTTCCATGAATCTATGTCATCTTTAACAAACTAACAAATGAAATCTGTGAAATCTGCTTCCATTAATCAGAATTTTGTGCAGTTTCTGCTGCAAAATTCATGTTACCACCTTTAATCTCTCATTCTAGAAAATATATAAAATGATATTAAACCAGATTAAATCTATTTTTTGAAAAATCATTTTGTTTTTATGCTCATTTTTCCATGCTAGAATGGGTTAGACCAATATATTCTTCAGGCATTGTTTTACAGCCAGATGCCCTTCCTATCACTAACCCTTGCTACATTTTCAAGGAAACTTATTTTGCATGTACACACATACACATGACAGACTGCTTTCAGTTTCCATTGACCAAATCCACTTGCAAGGTAGGCAACATAAGCTATGTTTTAGAAATGCTGGAATATTAGAAAAGAATCTAGAGAGAAAGGTATATACACTTTGAATGTAGTGTTAAATATGTGAGACAATAACTAGGCACCAATGGCTGTGTATGATGACAATATCCATTGCTCACTGGTTAGAGCAGCGGGCTTGCAATCATGAGGTAGTGAGTTTGGTTCCCGAACCGGGCTGTGTGTTGTGTTCTTTATTCCGCGTTGCCCCAGTTCACTCAGCTGTAGAAATGAGTTGCAATGTCACTGGTGCCAAGCTGTATAGGCTTTTGCCTTTTCTTTGTATAACATCGCTGGTATGCATGGGTGACTGCTGGTTTTCCATAAACAACCTTGCAGGGTAGCTTTCTAGGTGCAATCCCATGGTCATCCATGACCAAAGGGGGTCTTCATACAATACAAATTGCACATAAATTGCTGGTAGAAAATAGTTATGTAAATGTAGACTAAGGAAAGCTTGTGGGGGAATAGAAAATCTAATTAGGAGAGATGCGAGAGCATTGGATATTACATATGAAGTACTGCTAGATTCAAATGAATTACAATGTATTTAAACAGACTCCACCTAGAAAGCTACCCCTGGAATAATGCATGCTCAGATAGGAAAAAAGTACCAGACCAATAATACTGACAAGTGCATGTATGCACATATAATAGAAAAACATTCCAATAAAACAAAAGTAACATTTTAATATCAATAACAGCAACTGATAACTGAGAGAACATAAAACAGCAAGAATTTTTGCTTCTGGGTATGTTATCTGTTTTTTAATGGAAATATTGGCATTTCAAAATAGATTATCATAACATGGTTTTTAACAAAGATGTTTATTTTTCAGTTATAATATAATTCAGTTCTATATCATCTCAAGTTGATTTTTGGATGTCTAGCTATAAATGAATGGAATAGTGAAATACATATATATATACATAGATCTTAAAAAGAGAAAGGCATTAAGCTCAAAAGTTCTTCCATGTCTCAACTCCTTAGCAACAACTTGCATTGTCACAATTAAATCACATTCAAACATTATTTGATTACATTCATACCAAAGTGAAGAGTAACTTGTGTAGAGTAGAAATAAAATCCAATCCAAAAAGATAAAGTGAGAGTAAGAAAAGAATAATATAAAACGTTTCTATGCATCACATTCCAGCAGTGTTTTACTCAACTTCTGAGGATTAATTGCCAGTGATTTAGTACAATTGTCAGTCTTGTAAATTCCCACCAGTCTATCTGCCAATTCAAACATGTTATTTCGAAGAGAGATTATGATAAACTGGGCATTTTTTGTCCGCTCCTGCAATAAAGATTATTATAAACTTATACTATTTACTTATATATGAAATACTATTATAATTGCATTAATTTAGAACAAAAATTGCAAATAGACACAATTTCCCAAAAAAAAAAAAAAAAAAAAAAATACTATTCCACAGCTATGTGACAAAGTGAATATAAGAATAATTCTGTAATCATAAATTTTTTAAAATGTTTATAATAAAAGTTATGGACTAGTAAAAACAAACAAATGTAGAAAAGGCATAGGTAGAAACTCCATAAAAAGTACCAAAAATAGATTCCATCACATATCAGGGGAAAAAACTGGAAGCAGTTGATAGCTTCCATTACCTAGGTGACCAAGTCAATAGCACAGGTGGATGCTCTGAGAGCATAGCTGCTAGAATAAGAATAGGCTGGGCAAAGTTCAGAGAGCTCCTACCTCTGCTGGTAACAAAGGGCCTCTCGCTTAGAAAGGCAGACTGTACAATGTCTGAGTGCAAACAGCCATGTTATACAACAGTGAAACATGGGTTGTGACTGCTGAGGACATGCGTAGGTTTGTAAGAAATGAAGCTAGTATGCTCTGCTGGATGTGTAATGTCAGTGTGCATGCACAACAGAGTGTAAGCATCCTGAGAGAAAAGTTGGACATAAGAAGCATCAGATATGGTATGCAAGAGAGACAACTGCACTGATATGGTCAAGCGATGCATATGGATGAGGACAGCTGTGTGATGAAGTTTCACGCACTCTCATGGTGGAGGGAACTTGTGGAAAAGGTAGATCCAGGAAAACATGAGATGAGGTGGTGAAGCACAATCTTCGAATATTGGGTTTCACAGAGGCAATAACAAGCAACCAAGATCTTTGAAGAGATGCCGTGCTTGAGAAGACCTGTCAAACCAAGATCATAGTCATGGCCGATGCCAGTGTCACATAGCTAGCCCGTTAAAAGCACCCTTCAATCGTTGGGTGATATGCTGTGCTTGTGAAGACTTATCGAACAAGTGAAATTGTAATCATGACCGATGCCAGTGCTGTGTCACTGGCACATAAAGATCACCGTTCATATGTTGGGCCTCATGGAGGCAGTGACGTCAAGGCAAGTGAGATCGTAGTCGTGGCCAATGCCAGTGTCACATAACTGGCCCGTTAAAAGCACCCTTCAATTGTTGGGCAATATGCTGTGCTTGAGAAGACCTGTTGAACCAAGAGAAATTGTAGTCGTGGCCAATGTCAATGCTGTCTAACTGGCACCCGTACCACTGGTACATAAAGCGCACCATTCATGTGTTGGGCCTCATGGAGGCAGTGATGTCAAGGCAAGTGAGATTGTAGTCGTGGTCAAAGCCAGTGTCACATAATTGGCCCATTAAAAGCATTCTTCAATTGTTGGGCAATATGCAGAGCTTGAGAAGACTTGCTGAACCGAGTGAAATCATAGTTATGGCTGATGCCAGTGCTGTCTGACTGGCACCCATGCTGGTGGTACGTAAAGAGCACCATTCAAGCATTGGGCCTCATAGAAGCAGTGACAGGTGACCAAGATCCTTGGCAATATACCGTGTTTGTGTTGACATGCCAAGCCAAGTGAGACCGTAGTTGTGGCCAATGCCGATGTGTCAGGTCAATGGCACCTGTGCTGGTGGTGCATAAAAAGCATCCACTACACTCTCGGAGTGTTTAATATTAGGAAGGTCATCCAGCCGTAGAAACCTTGCCAAATCACATTGGAACTTGGTGCAGCCCCCTGGCTTACTAGTTTTCAGTCAAACCGTTCAACCCATGCCAACATGGAAAGCGGATGTTAAACGATGATGATGATGAAATGAGAAATCAAAACATTTGAATTTTTTTTTCTTTTCTGGTGTTGTCTATTCAGAATAAAGAAAAAGTATATTTTTTTAATAGTTTATAATAAAATAACTAAAATAGATAAAACAATAGCTGTTTTTCCATTTTTAAATATTTGAATACTATGTTCAGCCAGCTGACATTGAATTATTCATTCTCATACATCCACTCTTACAATTCTGCTTTATGCTAGCAATAAATTTTCGTAGTTTCTTCAACATATGAAGGATAAAAATCATCAAAAGGCATTTTTTTTTTATCTTACCTTAATATAGTTAGCAACAATGGAGACATTTTTGAAATCCAAAGCAGCATCAATCTCATCCATGACATAAAGAGGTGTTGGCTTGAAGTGATGCAAAGCAAATACCAAAGCTAAAGAACTAAGTGTTTTCTCTCCACCAGACAGGTTGGATATATTCTTCCAAGATTTCTTTGGTGGACGAACACTGGAATTAAAAAATAATTATTTTGTTAATTAAACAAAATTATGAATTACATTTAGTAATGTTGCTTAATGAGAAAAGGATTAATTTGTATCAAATTAGACTTAAAACCATTCGCAAAAATAATTTACTTCAAACAAAATACAAAGCTAACGTTTATTGAAAAACTGTAAGCTAATCCCTTTCATAACTTAAGCATATCAGAAGAAATACATTTTTGTATGAATTTGTATTAATTGAAAAATACAAACTAAAAAATATTTTCATAGTAATATAGCAGAGAGATAACTGCATGAATCAACACATTACTTTTATGCTGCTAAACAACCACATCGAGGTCACATAAGACATGCTTTTACAGAATAGCAAATAAACTCCTTTGTATGAGCAATAATGCTTTATTTACAGTCAGTGTGCACATGTCAAGAAGCTTGTGATATGCAATATTAAATTTCAAAGCATTAGAACAAACTTACTCTGTACAAGTGTAATACATGGTGAATAAAGGCAGAAAAAACTTCCGAGTAAGAATTTCAGATAGAAATAATTACCTGAAGACAATACCCTCAGAAAATGGATCGAGAGAATCAACAAGTTCTAATTCAGCATCTCCTCCAAGTGTGATCATTTGATACATCTCCTTGAGTCTGTTAGTAATTGTACTGAAGCCTGTCATGAACTCATCCAGGCGCTGTTTCCTTAAATCTTCAAACATTTGCTTCTGTTGGTCACGGCAATCAGTAATTCGATCCATCTCTGCAACTCTTTCCAAATAAACAGCTTCCTGTATAAAACACCAAGAAAAGAAATTTCAAAAATATTTTCAACCAACCACATCATAGCAGAGTTGGTCAGGCAGATCTTAGAAAGCACACACACACACACACACACACACACACACACACACACACACACACACACACACACACACACACAACAGGCTTCTTGCAGGCAACCAAATTCAGTCACATGGTTTTGGTTGGCCTGAAGACACTTGCTGAAGATACCACATAGTATCTGAAACTATATGACTGGGAAGAAAACATCTTAACCCCATCTGCATATTTTATTCATATATATGCTTAAATAGTTCTATTTCTCCACCCTCTGCCTTCCTTTCTCTCACAACTTCTTCACTCTAATACCCTTTCATCCCTCCCATTCTAGCCCACCCTCATGATCTCTTCCTTCTTCCTTTCAGTGACTCTCTCCAGATTCTCACCACCCTCATCTTTCTCTCTTTCAAATTTCCTTCCCATATATAACAAGGAGTACTACTACCACTACTACTGTCCCTCTCTCACTAATCCCTATTCCTGTCCCTTGCTCTTTCATACTCCTTCCTTCAATAGTATTTATTTAATTACTTCCTCCATTATGACCTAGTCACAACAATAAATTTATTCCTCTTATTGTACTTTAGCCCAAAATCCTTTCTCTCTCAAGTTCTTTCAGTGATGGAAACTCTTTAAGCATTTTAGTCTTGCAAGTTACAAAACAACCTCACTGATACTTATGCCATGAAATAGCACCCAGTATACTCTGTGAAGTGGTTGGTGTTAGGAAAGGCATCTAGCAGTAGAAGCTATACCAAAACTGATATTGGATCATGACATGGTCCTCAAACCATCAAACCCATGCCAGTATGGAAAGCAGACGTAAGATGATGTGCAAGTTCAGTCTCATTACGTGATACCTTGGGCAAGTGTCTGTCCAACCTGTGCCAGCACGGAAAAGAGACATAAAAGGATGATGATGATATATAAATCATTGTCATCATTTAATATCCATGTTCCATGATGGCATTTACAGGATGGCTTTACAGGATCTGATGGATGCAAAAACTGTATTATGCTCCAGTGTCTACTTTGGCATGGTTTCTACAACAGGATACCCTTGCTAATACCAACCACCTTACAGTGTACTTTTCTCATGCCACCAGCACTCGTGAAGTTACCATACAGCTTGCAAACCTACAAAACACAAGGGAAGGGTCTTTATGCTAGCAAGATGAGAGGAGGTGGGGCAGAGCAGGCTCTTGTAGGGGTAACTCACATTTAAGAGACTGAGAAATGGAACAATAGTAACTGCAAAGACTTATATGAAAAGCAGACTATAATTGATGCTGATGCCATGTTAAAAGTACCCAGCACACTCTGTAAAGTGGTGGCATTAGGGAAGGTATCCAGCAGCAGAAACCATGCAAAAGCAGACAATGAAGCCTGTTGCAGACCCCGGCCTTACCAGCTCCAGTCAAATCGTCCAACCCATGCCAGCATGGAAAGCAAACAAGTGAAGATTTTTTATATATATATATATATATATATATATATAACCATTTATCAGGCAAGACAAGAAACACTACAACCTGTTTATGAAGACAGTGAGGACAATATGAGATACTGAGTTTCTGCACACTTCTCACTAATAGTAGATTCTAACTTGATTCTTATATACTAGAATTTGTAAACTTTCTATTTATAAATCAATCCCCAATATTTGACTGGTATTTTATTTTATCAACTGTAGAGGGATAAAAAGTAAAGTTGAACTCTGCAGGATTTCAACTCTGAGCATAAAGAAATGCCACAAGTCATTTTCTTTGATGCTGCAACAATTCTATCAATCCTACATCCTTTACTTTGTAACAACGACAAATTATTTTTGTTGCTTTTTAAAAAAGACTAAAACAAATTCCTTTCATAACAAAATCATATTCAAAACCTTGCACTACTTATAACTCTTTACCTTCTCTTTGTATTCATTAATGGCTGTCAAGTTAGGCTTCATCTTGCTCAGTTTTTCTTCAAACACAGTAATCTCATATTTAAGTTCTTCAACATTTGTCCTAGCCAATTCTTCAGCATCATTAGTTTCCAGAGGTGGAGGTTCTTTGTTTCCAATAGCATGAAGGGCTAACTGAGAAAGCTAAAAATACAGAAGCATTTTTCATTCAGATAATCACAATTGTTGTCAGTAAATAGATTTCTGGAAAAAAAGGTTACATAGATTTTTTAAAAGTAGGCATATGGTGTAGTGGTTAAGAGTGCAGGCTACTAACCCCAAGATTCCGAGTTCGATTCCAGGCAGTGACCTGAATAATAATAATAATATCGAAAAATACCTTAGGAATGAGAACCTAGGTTCGAAATTTCCCCAAGACACCTGATGAAGGCCGGAGGGTATATCAGCCAAAACATTGTGTTAACAACAAACAAGATGAGAACAAATATCCGTCAAATGTAAATAATGTAAAAAATCTATAATAGGGTTATGTAAATTAAAATACACTGGTCTTCAAAGCACTACTTTAATATATTGGTTTCAAATTTTGGTACAAAGTCAGAATTTCCAAGGAGAAAGGAAGTCAATTACATTGACTTCAATGGTATTATTTTATCAACCCCAAAGCTAAAAATCAAAGTCAACCTCAGTGAAATTTGAACTCAAAATATAAAGACAGGCAAAATACTGCTAAGCATTTTGCCCAGCAAGCTAATGATTCTGCCAGCTCAATGCCTTTGATATATCTAATATATCAATAAATAATAAAAGTAATCGCCTTTTTTATGAACCAGTCTAAATTTATGATTATTTTAGAACTGAAACACTTAGGAGTAATAAAAAGCAATAAAAAGGGTTAATACAAATACAAAACATTTAAAAATTAAAATGGAATCACTCTAAATGTTCCACCTAAACTGCTGAACAGAAATCCTTCACTTCCTATATCAATCAAAATTGTATCATTTCCTGCTTCATCATATCATTTTTTACTTATAAGTCTATAACAATTAACTATTGCTAGAGATAAGGTTTTCATACCTGTTTCTTCCAGTGTTTCATTTTTACTTGATTAGTTTTCACAACATCTTGATATTTTTCTAGTTTGTGCTGTAGGTCAATATTCTCTTTTGACAGGGCTGTTTCCTCCTTCTCAATTTCACCCAGTTTCTCTTTAAGATCAGATAAGATTTTTTCATGGTTTTCAATTTTCTCCTGCAAATCACAGCAGATAAAATAATTGTAAATCATCATCCTCATCATCATTGTCGTCATCGTTTAATGTCTGCCTTCCGTGCTAGCATGGGTGGGACAAGTAAGTAAACAAAATATCCAGTTCTTTTCTCAAATACTTTTTTTTTAACACTGCTAAGTTACAGAAACAGAGTTTCTTTTTAGATGGTGTTAATGTAAAGAGAGACAGTCACATACAAACACACACACACATCCCTATGCATATATATGCATATATCAATACAGAAATGCATGCACGCACACACACACACACATACATATATTTATTTATACACACACACACATCTACAGCAGTTTCTGTCTACCAATTTCACTCACAAGGTAATGGTTGGACAGAGGCTGTAGAAAGGAAACAGCTGGAAGAAATTTCTTCACAGGGGACATCAAACCAAGAAGTCCTGATTGCAGGTGGATACAATTTCTTCAGCACAAAATATCTCTACTAGAAACATAGCATAATGTTCCTTATGGGAAATGAACTATCAAATTTTTGGGGTAGTACACTAACCTTCAACCAACTTTCTATTCTTATAAGGTAGGATTATATATATTATTACACATAATATATATATAATTAGAGATCTTTCTTCCTATAAATTTGAAGTCAATAATAGCAAGCTATCAAGTCTGCCTAGCTGAAAATAATAACTATTTCTTGATTAAATGGTTAACATGAAAATTGGTTACTAGCTTTTAGATGAGCCTCAGCAAAGTCTACGAGATTTAGCATTTAAAAAAATTTAAATCCCCTTGAGATGAAAATTAAAAAAATAAATAAAACAAAAATATATAACGGCTGAATTATCAGGTAAGCTATTACCTATAAGATAGGACTTAGAAATCAACCAATGAAGCTAAAAACAATTGCTATTTCCACTTCAATCGAGTATTAAAAAGATCTTCATGCACTAATACATTTTTCCTCAAAATTTCATCCAAATAGTCAGGTTTGTATTCAGCTCAGAAAAACTTGATAAATTATATAAAACTTCATAAGAAAAACAGAAAGTGAAATTTAATTCGTGTTTTGTCATGATTTTTGACTGTTCTGGTATGTGCAAAACCCTATAATTTTCATATATATATATATATGTATATATATATACACATATATGATCTTGAAGACATCATCATCAGTTTAATGTCCATTTTGCCATGTTTGCATGGATCAGACAGATTTTGCCGAGTTCTAGAATCAGATGCCCTTCCCACTGCCAATCTTTACCTGATTCCATGTTTTCATAGAAGACTGAAAAATGAGGAACACCACTTATACGATGGTGACATCTGCTTATAACTATTGCATGTCAAGACAAGGAGACACAAACACACACATATACATCCATGCACATATGCATGCATGCACACACACTCACACACATTGGGATTCTTTCAGTTTCTGTCTACCAAATCTATCCACAAGGCTATGGTCAGCCCATGGCTAACTCAAAACTTGAATAAATAAAAAACGAAGTTAAGAGTAAAGAATGAAGGTTGAAGTTAGTTGATTAAGTTTATCCAGATCATACCTTTACTTCTGAATGAGATGACAAGACTTCTTTAGCTTTCTCTTCCAAATCTTTAAACTCCTTTTTAAGAGCTTCAAGTTTCTTTGCCATTTCTTCTTTTTCTTTCTCCAAAGATTCTAATTTTTCTTGGGATTTCTTCAAATTTCTAAACAAATGATTTCATGTTAATTCATTTACAAAGCATTAAAAAACAATATTCTCAAAGCCAATTATTTTTAAATTCCTTATTTGTTTTGTCTGTTTTTCCACATTAGTATGGGTTGGATTATCATGAATCCTCACCTAATTTTCAACAAATGGATTTATTTTATTCTACTTATCTTCAAAAGTGCAGTTACAAGAAAATTTGTTACCAGAGAACATCAACAAATATCAGTCTTTTGCATGCAAGAATGTGGAATGTAACTACATATACAGACAAGCACACACACGACAGGCTCCCATACAGTTTCTGCCAACCAATTTCATTCACAAGGAATTGGTTGACTTGAGGCTAAAGACATATACACAAAGTGCCACACAAAGAAAGAGAACTCAAGACCACATAGTAAGAAAGCAAACTATATAACCAGAGAGCCATGCCAATATTATTGCACTCCAATGCAATAAAATTGGTCAGGTTTCCTACAAATCATCATCGTCTAACATCCACTTTTCCATGCTTGAATGAGTCAGGTGGAATTTGTTGAGGCCAACTTTCTATAATCACATGCTTTTCCTGTCACCACCCCTATTTCCAAACAAGGGTATATTTCCCCATGACCATGGAAACTAGAAACAAACAACACTGCTTGTATGACAGTGATACTTGCTTACACACACACACATATATATATGATGGGTTTCTTTCAGTTTTTGTCCACTAAATCCATTCCCAGAGCTTTGGTTGGTCCAGCAATATAGTGGGAAAACATTTTCCCAAGGTGCTTTGTAATGTGACTGAACTCGAGACATGGTTTAGAAGCAGGCTTCTCATCCACACACCTATGCCTAAATGTAAAGTATTATTATCTGGAAGCATTAAGGACTAAATTGAATTTGGAAAGAATATGCTCGAAGAATGGAAAGCTGAAAAAAAAAAACCCACTTGCTTCTATAGATTTATTTTACTAAAAGTACAGTAAAAATCATGTTTTCCAAATATTTGAGCCTTAATTAGTTAAATAACATCTAAATTCTTATTTGAAAGCCTTTTATTCAAATAATTTTTTTTTATATTTATTAATTTTTTACTTTCAAATTATCAAACTATACTGTTTAAACATTTTAGAGTTCACATTTGTCTACAGGTAATGCATTTCTGTACCTTGTACATCATCAGTATAGAGTAACAGAACAATAGTCAATTAATTATGATCATAAATTAAGACAATTACAGGAATACACTGATTGAAAATTAATATAACTATCATTGAACAAGATATACCAAAAAGGCTATAGATATAGGACAAATATAAAATATGTATAGAAATGTAACATTTTGAGTCACTTGCTTTTAATGATAAAGAAGAAAAGAATTTTCATTTGCTTTCATCCCATACATGAAAACTAGATGGAGTATTAATTAAACATTTTAAATATGAATTTGTGATGAAACAAACCTCTTGGAAGTAGTGACTCCTACAGTAGTTTTAGTGATCTGACCAGTCACCTGATCAATATTGTTTGAGATGGCATCAACTCTAGCTTGGACAGCTTTTAATTTGTTTCCACCAATGTCCATAATTTCTTTATGTAGCCTACAACAGAAATATTACTGAATTATCTGAAAATATTAACCTGTGAAATAAGCAGCTTGAAACTATTGATAAAGTAAGAATAAAGGAATAAAATTATGAAAGAATTAGTGCAAATGGAAATGAAGTGTTAGCTGAAACCATTGCAAAATCCATTCATTTTACCTAATAGTTAACCCTCCCCATTTTCACTGTTCCCCTATCTTCATTGACAGATCTATCTATTCATTGAATAGATATAAGTGGTTGAGTATTCCACAAACACTTGTAATTTTAGTGTATTCATCCAGGAGATTCAGCATAGCAGTGTGATAAGGCTGGTTCTTTGAACTAAACATAGTCCATCTGACAGGCTTCTACACAGTTTGTGTCTATTTGATTTTATTTACAGAACTCGTGTCAAACTAAGACTATGATAAAAAAAACTTACTCAAGACACAGCATAATAGGATCAAACCCAGAACCTCACGACTGAAAATTGCACTTTTTCACTAGCCAATCATCCTTCAATAAGCAAATGATAAAGAAATAGTAAATAGATGAGAAAGCCAGCTTTAACCCTTTGGCATTCAGATTTAACATTATTATCGAATGTAAGGCTGGTTCAAACATGAAATAGTAGAATACTGGGCCAAGTATGGCTGGTTTAAATGCTAAAGGGTTAATATAACAATTGAAAACAGATTCAATGGCTGGAAATTAATTCATAAAAATGAATAGTGACAATGAAGACATTTCTCACCTTTGAACTTCCTTTTCAACTTTGGAGACAACTTTAGCATCTTTTTCATAAACTATAAGTGAAAATATGAAAAATTATGGATAAAAATACTAAATAATTATAATCAATAAAAAAAATCTGAGCGTAGCCTTAATAAAGCAACTTAATAGCAAAGAACAATCAATACAACAATAAACATGAAAAACAGAGTTAATAACTATTTTCATGGCATTCAGTTTTGTAGGAGAGGAATGAAAAATAGAACTTGGTGAAATTAAACCAGAAATTAGAACATAATATTTTTGGACTACTGCTCCCTCAACTCTGACAATATTCCACTCTATATAAATTTTTTTGAGGCAGGACACTGCCAATTTTCTCAGGACAGAGATATCAATAATTTAGTGGAATTTAAAGTATTATACATACTTATTTTATCAGCTTCAAAAAAGTGAACTACAAACATCTATCCTAGTGAAATATGAACACAATCTAAGACAAAACAAAATACATTTATTTCCATCAACATGCAACTATCATACCAAATTGTTCAACTGAAGGAGAAGTGACATGAAAAAAAATTAAATAAAGAGCCATCACATATCACAATGTACAAAAAATAAAACTTACTGCTTTTCAATTTTTCAACTTTTTTCTGCAAATTATCCACTTCAACTTTATCAGGAGCTGCAGATTTTACTTTTTCTTTTTGTACCACAATCTGTTGAGTCAGTGTTATCTCTTGCTCTGATAACGCCTGAAAAGCAATAACACAGTCATTTTACGAAGAGGAGAAAATGTAATAAAGTACAGAATTTAATTTTGTTAGTCTGAGTCTACCTGAAATTTTTTGTTTGTAGTGCCTAACTCTCAACAATAAACTATTCATATCTAAATGAGAATATTAAAACAAAACTTGTTACCATGTTCATGGTAACACACAGCTTCACTAGATAAACATTTTACATTATTAAACACTTTTCAGTGTGAAGTTCTTTTCTCCAAATTTTTGGGAAATTTTACTCCACATCATAACTGACACATTTCTGTAACTTTTGCTTAAAAAAATGGATATCACCTTTACATTCATTAGTAGCGAATCTGAATTTGAAGGACTTGCAAAAGAAGAAGTGTAAGATTTAAATGTGAAATGCAACAAGTATGATCAAGTTCTTGAGGGAGAATCAGCTATATCAATTTCCAATGGTGATAACAGTGACTCCCACAACAACAGCTCTGACAATGATAAAAGTGATGAGTTTATACCAGTAAGAAATGGAGTGAAACTTTAAAATACATTTCTCTTCAAAATTTTACAGAACTGAATGGACCTAAATGCAGTCTTTCCAATATATTGAAGTTGTGTCAGTATTTCCATATACAAGACACTAGCAGTACTGCAGTAAATTGAGATAAATATTTAAAATAAAATTCTTCCTGACAAAGAACAAATGCTATGGTCGACCAGAAAAAAAAAGGTTGTCTATTAATCAAAATACGGTGGATTAAAAAAGGCTGAATGCATTTTCAACAACATATGCCAGAAAAAACTCACAAAATGGATAATCAAAGTCTGGAACACTTTTAAGTGAGTACTGGATATTGCAGTGATTTTAATTTTTTTATGTGGAAGAAAGATAATAGTGTAAGTCAACATGGCCTAGAGTACAACATGGTCTGGGTGTTAAAAGTTTTTTGTTATGTATGTTATATCAGAAAAATAATGTACGATTATAAATGGGTTTTATTGAACCCGCAAAAAATGTTTTCTTTTGTCAAATAGATCTATAGAGAATAAATGTCATTAATAGACATTGATATTCTTAGGGAGTTTATTACATGAATGGTAGAAAATATGCCACCTTTGTAAAAAGATTTTTAAGGTTTATTATTATAAACTTTTGTTCAAAAATTGTTTCCATTACAAATTTTTAAATGTTCTTGGAAATAAATTTCATAATAAAACTCTAAGAAAGAGAGCCTGCCTTATGTCGACCCAATAGAGGGACCAGCTATCCGAGTTGATAGTACCAGGGTAGATAAAGCAATTAAGAGTATGAAGACCGGGAAAGCCCCCGGCCCATCAGGAATCACTGCAGAGATGCTCAAAATATCTGGCAGTGTTGGCTATAGCCTAGTCACCCGTATTACGAACCAGGTGATACACGAAGGAGTCATACCCTATGACTGGTGTAGCAGCATCATAGTCAACTGCTACAAAGGTAAAGGGGACGCTTTAGATACAAATAATTACAGAGGCATCAAGCTGTTAGATCAGGTTATGAAAGTTACAGAGAGGGTCATAGCCCAACTAATTAGGGAGCGAATCAATTTAGATGAGATGCAGTTTGGGTTCGTGCCAGGTAAAAGCACTACTGATGCCTTATTTCTAGTGAGACAGTTGCAGGAGAAATACCTAGCTAAGGATAAACCTCTGTACCTGGCTTTCGTTGACATGGAGAAAGCCTTTGACAGGGTCCCCCGATCCCTTATCTGGTGGTCAATGAGGAAACTTGGGATAGAAGAATGGTTAGTGAGAGCTGTGCGAGCCATGTACAGAGATGCTGCCAGTAAGGTGAGGGTTGGAAATGAGTACAGCAATGAATTCCGGGTAGAGGTAGGGGTCCACCAAGGTTCCGTCCTCAGCCCCCTATTATTTACCATAGTCCTCCAGGCAATCACAGAGGAGTTCAAGACAGGTTGCCCCTGGGAGCTCCTCTATGCTGATGACCTTTCCCTAATTGCGGAGTCACTATCAGAACTAGAGGAGAAGTTTCAGGTGTGGAAGCAAGGTCTAGAATTGAAGGGCCTTAGAGTCAACCTAGCTAAAACCAAAATCCTAATAAGTAGGAAGGTAGATAAAACACAAACCCCTTCAGGTAGATGGCCCTGCTCAGTATGTAGAAAAGGAGTAGGTAGTAACTCTATAAGATGTACCCGGTGCAAGCTATGGACACATAAGAGGTGCAGCAACATCAAAGGCAGGTTAACTAGCAAGTTAGTTTTTGTTTGTGGCAGATGTTCAGGTGCAATAAAGACTGCAAACAAACAGGAAACAACTTCTATCTCATTCCAGGGTGAAAAACTAGAGGTAGTCGATAGCTTCCGCTATCTGGGCGACCAAGTTAGTAGTGGGGGTGGGTGCGCTGAAAGTGTAGCTGCTAGAATAAGAATAGCCTGGGCAAAGTTTAGAGAGCTCTTACCCCTGCTGGCGACAAAGGGACTCTCACTCAGAGTAAAAGGCAGACTGTATGACGCATGCGTACGAACAACCATGCTACATGGCAGTGAAACATGGGCTGTAACTGCTGAGGACATACGTAAGCTCGCAAGGAATGAAGCCAGTATGCTCCGTTGGATGTGTAATGTCAATGTGAATACCCGTCAGAGTGTAAGTATCTTGAGAGAAAAGCTGAACATTAGAAGCATCAGTTGTGGCGTGCAAGAGAGACGATTGCGCTGGTATGGACATGTGGTGAGAATGGAGGAGGATAGCTGCGTGAAAAAGTGCCACACCCTAACAGTTGAGGGAACCCGTGGAAGAGGTAGGCCCAGGAAGACCTGGGCTGAGGTGGTGAGGCAAGACCTTTGTACATTGGGCCTCACCGAGGCGATGACTACGGACCGAGACCTTTGGAAATGGGCTGTGCGTGAGAAGACCCGGCAAGCCAAGTAAGATCGTTGCCAGTGCCCCTGGACTGGTTCTTGTGCGGGTGGCACATGAGATGCACCATTTTGAGCGTGGCCGTTGCCAGTACCGCCTGACTGGCTCCTGTAGGATTTTCGAGCGAGATCGTTGCCAGTGCCCCTGGACTGGCTTGTGCGGGTGGCACATAAAAGACACCATTTCGAGCGTGGCCGTTTTCGTGCGGGTGACACGTAAAAGCACCCACTACACTCTCTGAGTGGTTGGCGTTAGGAAGGGCATCCAGCTGTAGAAACTCTGCCAAATCAGACTGGAGCCTGGTGTTGCCATCCGGTTTCACCAGTCCTCAGTCAAATCGTCCAACCCATGCTAGCATGGAAAGCGGACGTTAAACGATGATGATGATGATGATGATTAATAAATAAATTTTACAAATTTTATTTGTAGTAAATGTTTTCAATTCTTTTTTTTCAACAGTAACCTGTCTCTATTATTAACCATTTATTACAAAACTAAAATACTTTTTTCACTAGTAATGTCTAGGAGGCTATAGAAAAATGAAAGATTCCAAAAGGAGCCATAAGCCCCCAAAAAAGGGAGGGAACCAGTAATATAGGACATCAGCCAACAGCATCCATGCACAGGGACTGAACTCCTATGTGGTTAAAAAGTGAACTTCTTAACCACATAGCCATGTCTACACCTATTTTAAAATATTTTTATAACCATTTAGCTTCTATTCTCCAGCTACCAGGTTACTATTTCCTTTTTCCATGCTAATATAGGTAAGATGTTATGATTGTTTTTTTAATAAATATTTCCATATTGTCAAAACATGACTTCACCGTAAAGATCAATTAGATCTTACTATGAACTACAACAGACCATATTGATAATATTAATAATATTAAATTAGATCTCAAAGATAGATATTGATTCCAAAATTTCTCAATTTCATTTCCCACCTGAAGGTATTTCAAGTGCTTCTAAGAACAAGAGAATCAGATTTTATTCGCACATGCCTGAAAAGTATAGGTCATCTACTCCCTAAATTATAACAAACTACATCCCACACAAGATGAATTACTAAATGAGATCACTTACTTTAACTTCCATACTGTATTTTTGTAGACAAATATTATTAAGTTTCAGAGAATCTTCCAGTTCCAGTATGTAACTTTCAAGCTTGCTTTTCTTTTGTCGATAATTAGCAGTTTCTTCAGTTACCTGAAAACATTTCCAAAATGACATAAGAAATTAAAACAAAAGTTGTATTTGATGAAGCATTACTGGCAACTAGAGAATAAACATATCAGTGCTAATCTAACAATGCAGAACACAGAAATGTTAGTTTGTTGAATTTTAAAAACTGTTTTACATCCATTTACTTGTAATCATCATCATCATCAAACATCTGTGTTCCATGCAGTCAAAAGTTGGACAGTTTGACAGGATGTGACAAACCACAGCAGGACTGCACCGAGCTCAAATGTCAGCTTTGGTATGGTTCCATGTTTGGATGCCCTTCCTAACACCAGCCACTGTAGAGTGTGTACCTGGTTCTTTTTTCATGATACTAGCACTAGTGAGGCCACCAAGAAACTTGCAAGACAAGAAAAGAAAAAGGCACCTCAGCTGATTAGGACTGTATTTGAGAGAGAGGTGGCTTTATGCCAGGCTAAACTATGAAAGAGGGAGAAGCATAGGAGTCTTGCTATAGAAGAAATACGTGGCTACCCCACACTATATATAAGGGTTGGTGAAAATAGCTGGAAAGAAAATAAAGATGGTGGTGACATGGTAGCCAGAACACACTCGCAAATTATGAGAGAGTAAAAGAGAGATACAAACACTGGATCAGGGGGGGGGGGGGATAATCTTAGAAAAGTGTGTGCAAGGAGATAGGTGTGGGGATAGGGGTGAATGTAGTCATCATCATCATCGTTTAACGTCCGTTTTCCATGCTAGCATGGGTTGGACGATTTGACTGAGGACTGTTGAAACCGGATGGCAACACCAGGCTCCAGTCTGATTTGGCAGAGTTTCTACAGCTGGATGCCCTTCCTAACGCCAACCACTCAGAGTGTAGTGGGTGCTTTTACGTGTCACCCGCACGAAAACGGCCACGCTCGAAATGGTGTCTTTTATGTGCCACCCGCACAAGCCAGTCCAGGGGCACTGGCAACGATCTCGCTCGAAAATCCTACAGGAGCCAGTCAGGCGGTACTGGCAACGGCCACGCTCAAAATGGTGCATCTCATGTGCCACCCGCACAAGAACCAGTCCAGGGGCACTGGCAACGATCTTACTTGGCTTGCCGGGTCTTCTCACGCACAGCACATTTCCAAGAAAAAGAGTGGGAGTGTAGTTGATGGTAAATATCCGTAGAGAGAGGGGAAAATGAGACAGAAGTGACTCAGGAAGGAGGATGTGACAAGTGACAGCACAGGAAAGGAGGAGTGCAGCAGTATTAAACCTGTAGGTAGATCAGACTGCAGAGAAGTAATGTTCAGGGTGTCCAGAGTGGGAGGGGGAAGATGTGCAGTAACAGAGAGGACGGTCAGAGGTAAATAAGGATGGTTATAATGAGTAGGGAATGAAGGTAGGGACCTCACTTTTATTGTGATGGATGAGTCTTCTCAAGCGCAGCTAATAGCTAATCATCTTAGTCTTTTGTCCTCTACTCCATGAGGTTCAATATCTTCTGATCTGCCTTTACTATTTTGTCCCATGTCTTCTTGGAACCCCCCCCCCTTCTACAAGTTCCATCTACTTAAAGTAATTAGCACTTTTTTTTATACAGCTGTCCTCATTCATGCACATCACATAACCACACCATCAGTCTTCTCTATTGCATGCTACATTTGATTCCTGTTACACCTAATTTTTATCTCAATGTTTGCGCTTTGTCATGCAAGCACACTGACATTGCGCATCCAGGGGAGTATACTAGCTTCATCCTTTTCATGTCCTCTGAATTCAGGGCCTATATCTCACTATCATGTAGCATTACTGTACATACACAAGCATCATTCAATCTATCTTTCAGTCTGAGAGAAGGATATTTTGTTGCCAGCAGGGGCAATAGCTCTCTGAACTTTCTCATCCTATTCTTATTCTAACTGCTACACTTTTAGAGTATCCTCTCCCACTGCTATTTAGGTCACCTAAGTGACAGAAACTATTTACTACCTCCTGAGCATTCAAAAAAATCTATTTCCCATGTGTCCTTTGTATTTATTGCTTCTGCACATCTACACACAAAGACTACTTTCTCTATTAGCCTTTGTGATTCCATTGTACCTTGTGTGTTCTACAGCCTGCACCAAGCACATCATATGGAATTCCTAGCTAAATCTTTCCTACATATCAAGCAGGGTCATTTACCTGATGGGAATAGAGGCTTGTGTTTTCCTGCTCACTGGAACTTTTATACTTTAACTCATAAGAAATTTACATATTGTAGCAGAACTTTTTATTCACAATTGAATACTTTACTTTTTACTCTGGAGTGCCTACTATTTCTGAGATAAATACTTAAGTTTCATTAAGTTTCTATGCTGCAGAGAGAAAATTTTTGCAGACCAATCCATTCCACTATTAGTTTGCTTGGAGTGTTTTTCTTTTTTTTTTTTCTTTTAAATAATTATTTTCAAAAATACTAAAACAAATTCCATGTTTATTTTTACTGCTTTTAACCAAATGAATATTTACCTTTAGTAAAGCTTTTTCTGCTTTCTCTAATTCCTTAGGGTCGATTTCTTCAATAACAGAAGATCCCATCCGACCTTTTAAAACAGTGTTGCCTCCACCACTTATGGTACCTGAAATCATAAATACAATTTATAACCATATTGTAATGTGACAAAAAAATGAGCTTATGATCAAAGCTAAATTTGAACATTGCAAAATGATGAAAGATTCCAGAAGGCCAAGTTCAAGTCAAATCATTATGCCTCAATAACCCAAAGGTATACAGAATATTCAGTTTATACAAATAAAAGGCACCATTGAAAAAGAGCCAGTGTTATATTAGAAACTGGATATGATTAAAGTTGTTCATGAAGTTTCCAGAAATAAATTTTATCCTTTAAAGATGAGATCCAATAATAAACTGAATGAAAAATTTTCAGAAGACTCCAGTCAATACCAGTTTCATGAACAGCAAGAAAATTTTAAAAAGAAAAATGAATTTTTGCAATCTAATTCTAAAACAAAACTTTTTAAAAAAACTTTCCATTTCAAGTACAGAAGTTTACATAAAAAAAAGTTGATGCAAAGGAAAAATAAGTTTTCACACAAGAGGGAAAACCATGCAGAAAATTAAAAAAGAAAAAAAAAAGATAAGAAACATTAAATCAAGGAAGAACAGAGAGAAATAAAAGGTAAAAGAAAGGAGTAGTGATTGAGTGAGTAGTGATTGAGTGAGTAGTTTAGTGAGAAAAAAATGTAGGCAATTTTTGTAAAACTATGTGAACAAAACAATAGTAAATATTTTTATGCACGATATGGTCTAGATTACATCAGATTTAAAAAAGCAAAAACTAATGCTTCATTCTGGCTTAATCTAGATAAAAGGTTAACTTCACTGTGAGCAACAGAAATGGGACAATTATTTGTGACTGGTTCTGTTGCAGTGGATGAAAAATACAAAAAATGATTTAACTTAATTATATCCAGAGATATTTTAGTTTCACATACTGACCTGATATATCAATAAGTGCTCCTTGTAAAGTAACAACTTTGTAGCGAGTTTTGCCATAGGCAATGCGGGTAGCCTGGTCAAGATCCTTTGCAACAAGTGTATCACGTAGGGCAAAGTAAAATGCTGGTGCAATAGTAGAATCTTTTATTTTGACAAGATCAAAAAGACGAGGAACAGATTCAGGTCTGAAGGTGAAATGAAGAAATTTTACAATAGTATGGAAATCCATATTCTACAGATATAACAAAATTAGCACAATTTGTGTGACCATTTCCAGAAATTACAAATAATTTATCAGTTCATAAACAATGTAGATTTTATATTCAGGCTTGGAAGGACTGGAAGAACGGTGGTAGCAGGGAATTGTACCAATGTGCCAGAAGGGACGCTAGGCGACAGGTTTATTTAGCCAGAGGGGAAGCAGATAAGAAAAGATTTGCCAATGTTCTGCGCATTGAGGACCAAAGACTCGAGGTATTTCGTGTTGCAAGACAGTGTAGGAGAGAGAATAGTGATGTCGTAGGAGAGAAATGTGTTCGCATGGATGATGGTACGCTTGCACTAAATGAGGATGCAAAGAAAGAGGTCTGGAGATGCCACTACGATAGATTGCTTAATAAAGAGAATGAATGGGAGGAAGAGAGCCTGCCGTATGTCAACCCAATAGAGGGACCAGCTATCCGAGTTGATAGTACCAGGGTAGATAAAGCAATTAAGAGTATGAAGACCGGGAAAGCCCCCGGCCCATCAGGAATCACTGCAGAGATGCTCAAAATATCTGGCAGTGTTGGCTATAGCCTAGTCACCCGTATTACGAACCAGATGATACATGAAGGAGTCATACCCAATGACTGGTGTAGCAGCATCATAGTCAACTGCTACAAAGGTAAAGGTGACGCTTTAGATACAAATAATTACAGAGGCATCAAGCTGTTAGATCAGGTTATGAAAGTTACAGAGAGGGTCATAGCCCAACTAATTAGGGAGCGAATCAATTTAGATGAGATGCAGTTTGGGTTCGTGCCAGGTAAAAGCACTACTGATGCCTTATTTCTAGTAAGACAGCTGCAGGAGAAATACCTAGCCAAGGATAAACCTCTGTACCTGGCTTTCATTGACATGGAGAAAGCCTTTGACAGGGTCCCCCGATCCCTTATCTGGTGGTCAATGAGGAAACTTGGGATAGAAGAATGGTTAGTGAGAGCTGTGCGAGCCATGTACAGAGATGCTGCCAGTAAGGTGAGGGTTGGAAATGAGTACAGCAATGAATTCCGGGTAGATGTAGGGGTCCAACAAGGTTCCGTCCTCAGCCCCCTCTTATTTATTATAGTCTTCCAGGCAATCACAGAGGAGTTCAAGACAGGTTGCCCCTGGGAGCTCCTCTATGCTGATGACCTTGCCCTAATTGCGGAGTCACTATCAGAACTAGAGGAGAAGTTTCAGGTGTGGAAGCAAGGTCTAGAATTGAAGGGCCTTAGAGTCAACCTAGCTAAAACCAAAATCCTAATAAGTAGGAAGGTAGATAAAACACAAACCCCTTCAGGTAGATGGCCCTGCTCAGTATGTAGAAAAGGAGTAGGTAGTAACTCTATAAGATGTACCCGGTGCAAGCTATGGACACATAAGAGGTGCAGCAACATCAAAGGCAGGTTAACTAGGAAGTTAGTTTTTGTTTGTGGCAATGTTCAGGTGCAATAAAGACTGTAAACAAACAGGAAACAACTTCTATCTCATTCCAGGGTGAAAAACTAGAGGTAGTCGATAGCTTCCGCTATCTGGGCGACCAAGTTAGTAGTGGGGGTGGGTGCGCTGAAAGTGTAGCTGCTAGAATAAGAATAGCCTGGGCAAAGTTTAGAGAGCTCTTACCCCTGCTGGCGACAAAGGGACTCTCACTCAGAGTAAAAGGCAGATTGTATGACGCATGTGTACGAACAGCCATGCTACATGGCAGTGAAACATGGGCTGTAACTGCTGAGGACATACGTAAGCTCGCAAGGAATGAAGCCAGTATGCTCCGTTGGATGTGTAATGTCAATGTGAATACCCGTCAGAGTGCAAGTATCTTGAGAGAAAAGCTGAACATTAGAAGCATCAGTTGTGTACAAGAGAGACGATTGCGCTGGTATGGACATGTGGTGAGAATGGATGAGGATAGCTGCCTGAAAAAGTGCCACACCCTAACAGTTGAGGGAACCCATGGAAGAGGTAGGCCCAGGAAGACCTGGGCTGAGGTGGCGAGGCAAGACCTTCGTACATTGGGCCTCACCGAGGCGATGACTACTGACCGAGACCTTTGGAAATGTGCTGTGCGTGAGAAGACCCGGCAAGCCAAGTAAGATCGTTGCCAGTGCCCCTGGACTGGCTCTTGTGCGGGTGGCACATAAGATGCACCATTTTGAGCGTGGCCGTTGCCAGTACCGCCTGACTGGCTTCCGTAGGATTTTCGAGCGAGATCGTTGCCAGTGCCCCTGGACTGGCTTGTGCAGGTGGCACATAAAAGACACCATTTCGAGCGTGGCCGTTGCCAGTATCGCCTGACTGGCCTTCGTGTAGGTGACACGTAAAAGCACCTACTACACTGAGTGGTTGGCGTTAGGAAGGGTATCCAGCTGTAGAAACTCTGCCAAATTTAGATTGGAGCCTGGTGTTGCCATCCGGTTTCACCAGTCCTCAGTCAAATCGTCCAACCCATGGTAGCATGGAAAGCGGACGTTAAACAATGATGATGATGATGATGATGATGAAAATCAAAGAAAATATATAAACAATGTTAATCAATAACATTGTTTTTAATCAATAATATTGCGCACCATATCTTTTACATAAAAAATTATTCCTACTTCTAATATTAACTACTATATTTATTGGTATTTTCTATTTAAATATTATTTTACTCTATGTATTATATATCTCAGTGTATAATATGCCCTAGAGTTCAATGCCTGAATGCAGTCTCTAAACACACCCTGTAAACTGCTACTGTGTGTTAGAGCTCATTACACAATAAGTGAATGGTTATTTCCAGAGCAAGTATAACTGTAATAACCCATAGATAATTTCAGTTGAACTTTCAGCTTGAACAGCTGTCATCCATTGGAATCAGTCAGCACATGCACAACCACTTCTATATGCTAAGCATATACTAGCACTTAAAACACCTTGCCATACAGAAAAAAAAATGTTTTCAATGTCCTTCACATCACAGTAAATGCTAATAACCTGAGATCAGTCTCCTGTCTACCATCTGGGTGGAGGCATACAAAGTAACTTGAGTGTTTTATTTTTTTGATACTGGCTCTGATTCATTTAACCCCTTCCCCGGCGACTTCTTTTGGAGAAAACCTTTCATTTTCAGACAAATATATATTTTTTTAATCAGACAGGCTTGCACTCTCATCTGATGTATTCAAGCCTCTAATAGAAGATTCA
Organism: Octopus bimaculoides; assembly: GCF_046866305.1. Taxonomy (NCBI): domain Eukaryota; kingdom Metazoa; phylum Mollusca; class Cephalopoda; order Octopoda; family Octopodidae; genus Octopus; species Octopus bimaculoides. Next base: position 96,523,104 of record NC_142932.1, on the reverse strand, counting down.
TACGTTTTGTCATATTCTAAGCTCAACATCTGGGTGTAATTTGTAAAAAAGAGAAACACAAAAACCGAGAAATGCCGAGAATTGACATATAAACTCGTCTGTGGCTGTTTTTGAAATTATGTTTTGGATGAGTTTACTCGTCGCACTCAGAAAAAGAGAAATTGGTGAAGACAAGTTGACTCATCTTTGCTGGGTAAAGAGCTAATGTATTTATATTTGAATTAAAACCTTCCATTGTAAATATTTGTAGGAACCTTTTGTTAACTTATGTTTCAACAACATAATAATGAAAACGTTATTTTACTAAATGCCTCCAAATTCTTGAATATTTTGAAAATAAATTCTTTACTAATTTGGTCACAAAACAAAAAAAATTGAAGCGTAAATGAAATATGTTAGTTTGCAATGCTGAGAGAAAATAACTAATTTCAGAAAGTACCATTTAGTCTTTGATGAACAATCACTCAAAACACTACACATTCGCTCACCTCGTGGCAAGCTAACATATGACATTTTTTGCTTGCAGACAATCAGGTTTCTTGAATTCTAGGGATTAAATATTTTCTTAGAACAAACATACAACATATATGTAGTGCTACCATTTTTTTAGAAGAAACTATAGAAATCCTATTTATATAGAGATTTTAACATTTTCCTAAAACTTTATCAATTAAAAATTGATCTTAACATTTCTTCCTTGAAAACCTTTCATAGTTACTATGAATACTTTCACATTACTGACTTCATTAAAAATATTAAATTTTATTTAGTAATAAGTATTCTCTTTTTCCCAGTTTATACAGAAGGTAACATAGATTATAATACAAGATAGACAAAAATCAATATAATTGCCTCTGAAAATTAATTTAGAATCCTTTTTTTTAATACAAACTTAGGTTTACGAAAATTTTTAAATCATTTACTATGTATTTTTCCATGAATATTTAGCATTCATCCACACAATATTCATGTAAGACAAGCAAGAAGAATATCTGAATCTTTCAACTGTGTTTGTTTTGAAACTAGAAACCATTTTAATTAATTATTTAGCTTTGCATTAGACAACAATATCATAGAGCTATTACATTTTTGTTACAAAACTATTCCTATTTTTAATTTTAATACTACATTTATATATATTTTCTATTCAAATGTGTTTATCCAAATGTTTTCCCACCCAATAGAAAACCATCTTATACTCCAGGTGTGAAATGTTGGGAAAATGTATTATATATTTTTAAAATGTTTTGTAATATAAAGCAACTATATATCAACAAAGCTTACGTTGTTATTTTTCTATTGCAGTAGCTTTTCCATTTATCCATTTTTTCAAGACAAATGAATGTAGTAGAACCAGCGTTGTTAGCCTTGAGGAACTCAATGCAGCGGCGAGCTGTATCAATGGTGTCAACTAAAATATTGTCAAGAGCACCACAAGCAGTTGAAATGGCACAATCAAATTTGCTATCAATTGCACCTAGATCACCCTGTTAAATATATATATATATAAAAAAAAATTGTTGGAATTAATTATTAAACAAACATCAGAAAAGATAAGAAAAAAAAAACAATGTAAAAATCAACAAAAACAACCAAGATAGTCATTGAAGAGGAACTGAAATGCTGTAAAATCAGAAGTCATGGGGTGCCAAGATTTAAGTCAGCATTTATCCAATCACCAATAAAAAAAAGTCCTATTGTAAATATGTTGAAGCAACTTCTTTTCACATCTGAATACAGGCAGATATATTGATAACAGTAATATCATCAACATTTTAGCATCCACTTTTCCATGCGTGCATGGGTTACACTGAGTTTATCAAGACAGATTCTCTTCAGCCAGATGACCTTCCCGTTGTCAACACATACCAAGGTAATATTGCCAGACATGTTTTCACAGAATATTGGAAATGAATGAGTCATTGACAACAATCATGTAAATGTTAAGACAAAGAGACAAATACACACATATACAAAAGGCATCTTTCAGTTTCCATCTAGCAAATCTACTAAAAAATTTTTAGTCAGCCTGAGGCTATAATTGAAGACACTTGTTCAAGATGCCATGCAGTGGGACCAAATCTGAAACAATGTGGTTGGGAAACAAACTTCTTAACCACACAGACACCTTCACCCATATAGAGCCATGCATGTGCTGATAATAATACAATGAAAATTATTAAGGCCTAAGAAGAATGAAGAATAACATCTCAGTTTGTTTTTTTTTAATGGTATACCAAATTCTTAATTATATTGATTATTATCCTGTTATGTGAAGTGAGGCTTGAAATTACCTATAAACTGTGAAACCACAAACCAAAATATTCATTTATCATTCTCAGAAAATCGAAGAATATTTATGTTTATTTATTAAAACTTAATCACCTTATCCCAAGCAACAGCTGCCAACTTTGGAAAATAAAAGTTTAATATATACAATCATATAAAAGTTGATGCATGCTATTTTAAAGTAGCAGTTAATGAAGTGATAATTTAAAGCTTCACACACATAATTTGCAAGTGTGTGTGCATGAAATGTCTCATTTTTAAATATAGTGGAAACATTAAATTAAAAACTGAACAGTAACAGACATTCAACAGCAGAAATATTAAATAACTCAAAAACATGCTTACCAATCTGCCTAAAATTCCAGGAAGTTTCCCTCTTCGCTTCTGTTCCATTAAAGTAGACAAAACCCTCCCTTTGCTCTTGGCTGATTGCATGGACCTCTTCATTTCTTCAATTTTCAAACGAGCATTTCTTAACTTCAAACACAAAAAGGTAAGATGTCATTAAACATTTCAAAACATATCATCATCACTGAACGTCCATTGTCTAAGCTAGTATGAGCTGGACAGTTTGACCAGGGTTGGCAACCTGGAAGGCTGCACCAGATTCCAGTCTGATATGACACGATTTCTACAGCTGGATGCCCTTCCTAACAGCAACCACTTCAAGAGTGTAATGGATGCTTTTATATACCACCAGCATGGGTGTTATTTGTGTGATACTAGTATCTGCCACAACTGCGATTTTACTCAGCTTGATAGGTCTTCTTCTCAAGCATGTCATAATGCCAAAGGTCTTTGGTCATTGCCTCTGTGAGGCCCAACACTTGAAAGGAGCTTTTCACATGCCACCAGCACCAGCCACTTTGCCTCTATGAGGCCCAATGTGTGAAAGGTGCTTTTTACGTGTCACCAGTACAGAGATGATAGATACTAATATTCATTTTATTATAGTTGTTATATTTTAAGAAATAATAACACACCAATTTCTTTTATATATCTAGTATGCTATGTAACACCTTTCTATTAATAAAGTATGAATAAATGAAAGAGAGATGGGTAGAAGAATGCTCTGATCTGCTGGAAATGTTTGAAACCAATGAAAACGTTTTTGTGAGTTTTTTGTTTGATCTTGTTTTTCCTAGTCTCGTGCAGTGGGTAAAAGTGACCAGAGCTTTATGATCTGGAAACGAAGTCTCAATTCATGAAACGAAGTCACACCTCTTCTCCAAGATTGGCACATCATCATGGTAACTATATTTTGGGATAACTAGGACATGATTTACTAGAATGTCGCTGTACCATAAACGAGCAGTACATTGAGACACTCAAAAAGCAATTAAAGAAACCATTAGGAGGAAGAGACCAAACAAAAATCTGAACCCAATCCACATGCATCATGACAACGCATGACCACACACACACATCTTTGACAACAAAAAAAAAAATAGCAATCAGCCAAACGGGCATTGATCCAATGGACAGACTTCAAGGACAATTTGATGACACAGGTGAAAGTTGCTGTGAAATAGGCACAACAGTGCACACCTGAATTTTTTCCAAGAGAATTTGAAAGCCATGATCAAGAATGGCACAAATGCATCACTTGTGATGGAGATTAGGCTAAATAATACCATTGTTTTGAGGAAGAGTTACTTTACCAGCTCGTGCAGTTTGAACAAACTTTCTCAGTTAATAGACAAGTTATGCCCACCTTTGCATTATTTTCAGTACAACTGTATGTTTGTGTGCGTGTGTTTAAACCTTTAATTTAACAACTGTAAAGTTGCCTGGTTTCCCTACACGATTGACAGATTTACAAAAACTAACAATACCTTTAGAACATTGATATATTTGTATATTTAATTTCTTTAAAAAGAACAATATCTTAAAAAGCTTTCCTTGAAAACATTTTATAATGTTATGAAAGCCATTAGATTAAAAACTGAAAACTCCAACAAGTAAAACTAGTATTTAATGTATAATTTCATAAAACAAATAACTTATCCTTTATATTACATAATTATATGCATGTTAACAGTATAAGATATGAATCTTCTGTCAAATTTCAATTTCCTTTTGTCTAATCTCAAAAAGCTATTGATTACTGTGTAGTAATGCAGCTAACTCCCTAAAGGATTACTGTTTTTACAGACTTGCTCTCATGTTCATTTTACAAAGGTTTGATTTTTATTCAAAACCTGTTTATAGATTAGAGTGAAGTATAATAAAAATTATTTTCTCCTTCACTAAATTTTACCTGTTCTGAAGAATTCTTTTCTGATTCTGTAGCTTGTTCCAATTCTTTTTTGCTTTTTTCAAGATTTTTCTGAATAGTGGGAAGTTTTTGTTCCATATCTTTAATTTGACTAAAAAACATGAAAATTAAAAATTAGAAATACCAAATACATCAATTTCCTTTTCACAATGCAACTTTTTATAATGCAACATTATATTTCAATGTTTCATAAGTTTTATTATATTCTTCAAACAATATTTTAGAAATTTAATGAAACTATTCCAGATCAGTCTAAAAACAAAGGATATGTTTTTCTGAAACAACTAAAGTTAGTATGCAATAGTTATCAATACAACAACACATACATTAACTCATTTATAGAGAAAGGAAGGAATTTTTTAATACACAAATATGTTAAATTTGCTGTTATCCTCCTTAAGTTAATAAAACAAAATTTTTAAAGAGGTATCTACAAAGAAAAGCAAAATACAATAAAACAAGCTTATTCAAAATATCCTGTTCACCTATTATCACCAAATGAACTTCTGTTATCAACCTCCCAGTGTTCACTTACTCCTCATTGTTCAGCAACATCAATTTTTGTCAATATATTAATAGAACAAATAACCCAGCATTAAAAGAAAATAAGTGAATATTTTTCAATATGGTATTAAAGCAGAGAACTTAGAAGAGTACATAATTAACATTTAACATCCTCTTTACATACTGGTATGGGCTGAACAGATCATCACAGTCCAGTTCAGTTCTCATTCAAGGTTACTACTCTCATAGAATTGGCCATGGGCCACATCTAGCTTGTGTTTTCTTTTGACATGATACCTACAGTTGGATGCTATTCCTAGCACCAACCACCTGACAAACCTAAAAAGTTATCTTGACCTTACAATGTCTATACTCATTTCCCAACCACTTTACAGATGGCAATAGAGGCATTTTATCATAGTCCCAGCCCTAGTGAAGTTGCTTTGTACCCTGCAAGACAAAAGGACATCTTCACTGCACTACGTTGAGTCCATTCACTCAAGGACAGGTGATCAATAATTAGGATAGCAGACAACTGCAAAAGACGGACTACAGTAAGAGAGGAAACAGATTATGAGAGGAAAAGATTGAGTGGAGTGATAGTCAAGAAGAAAAAATGGAAGCATGCTAGGTGAGTAAAGAGACACAACAGAAAAAGATGATGATGACTATTAGATAGATTTTTAAAATCTACTAAATTGTTAATATTACACTTGAATGACTGTTAATTGTCTTTAGATTTGTCCAAAGAAGATTTTATAAAAATTGATATTAACCTCTGGCGATCTTTTAGAGTGCCTGTGGCCTTACTCAAGTTCCTTTGCAGTTCATTTAATTTTGATTGCTCATTTTGTTCGTTGCTAAGATAGATATCCAACTCTGATTGGGCAACATTATACTATTAAAAAACAAATTGGAAAATATACTTAGATGATTAATATAACTTTTGAATTTTGATATTCAGTGGCTAATCATGGAAAATTTAAACTTCAATTCAATAAATTAAATATAATAAAACTAAAGATTATTGTTGGATGTTGTTGAAGTTTTGGACAAGAAGGAAATAAAAAATTCATTGCTTATTTATAGAATTAATTCAAAAATGAAGAGAATGCAGCATTTCATTTTATGGAATATCATTTCAAAGAATAAATATATCTTGATTGACAAAAATAAGTAAATTTATTTAACTAGTATTTTGTAGAAGGGTTCTATGCACCAACAAGGAATGAATTTACATATTCTACCTGTGACTTGCTCTCACTGACTGACTTTTGCATTCCTAACAATTGTTCTTCTTGCTTGTCTTTCTCTTCTTGCAGATCCTAAATTCAGAGTTATTTAAAGATTAGAATGAAAATATGAATAAACAAAGCAAAATAAGTGAAAACATTTAAAATAAATCACAGAAATGTACTTTTGATAGTGCTGAAATACATAGGAAACCACTGCAACTATTTAACTTTATGAAATTATTAGAGAATCATAACTGGTTGTAAGGTTGACAGAAGTAGATAAGAAAAAATACTTCCTATCAAAACAAAAGTATATTGTAATCAAATGGAAAATATAAATTCTGTTAATAAGTGATATTTTCCACTAAAACTCAAAAAATGTTCACCTTGGTTTCAGTTTTCAAACTTTTCATCACTTCTTGAACTTTTTTAACCTCTTCTTTCTTTTTCGCTTCAAGAGTTTCCAATTTCTTATTTAGATCAACCAAAACTTTTTCAGCCTCTTCTGGAATTGATTTGAACTCTCCAATCTAAAAATATTTTTTTAAATATAACCAAAAAACATTTTCAAAAAATTTAGATAGTAAAAAAATTTACTGATTTTGTTATTACGAGATAAACTTTTAAATTTATTTCATAAAGAAAAGTTTTGATAAGGAATTCTGTGTGCTTGTAAGCCAGGCCAGTTGATTAGCCAGAATCCTATGCTAACTCCCATAACAACACACAGATAAAAGAAATTTTCCTAAAGTAGAATAACTTTTCATTAGAAATATTCAGATGACAAAACTCATTCACAAATAGACAAGTAGTTAACTAAAATAGATAGGCAAACTATCCTGCCAATAACTATGGAAAAATAAATAAGAGAATTTCAGGTTATAAAACATATTTGAAATAAATAGTGTATTATTTTTAACCCTTTAACGTTTAGACTGACCAAAAGCGGCCGAAAATTGTAGCCCTTTATTTGTTTGAACTGACCAAATCTGGCTGTATCTGATTCCTCTACAAAAATCACTAAAAAATAAAGATATCACATTATTGAAGTCTCATAGTTTTGAGATAAAGCAAGATAAAGCCTTTCCCACCTTTATTCAAGTAAAAATATAGTGAAATTTTTGAGACGTCTTGGTTTTTTCAACGTTTGAAGACAAGTGTATATCTTAGTTTCTAATGATATGGCATCAGAAGTAACAATTCCAACTTCAAAGGTTTTACTCTTGATGATGTACAAAATATAAACGGAAACAACAGTGATTTGCCTTCGGACAAATCATATTGACATTTATGAATCTTCATCAGAAGAAGATTTTGATAATGAAAATGATGAAAATGATCTTGCAAACATTCCGGGAACATGGTTGAAGATTATTACATCAACCACAATTCCCGATTGCACAGAAAATACTGATCCACAATACAGTCTGCCTCATAATGCTCAACCATTGAGCTATTTGTTTTTATTTTTACCGAAAAGTTGTTTTTGAAACTGTTGTGGAGGAAACAAATATGCTCAAAGCATAATTTCTATTCATGGAAAACCTGATCCACTATAACAGCCAACTGATACTGCGAGCTTTCTTTACTATAAACATTATGGTAGATATCAAGCAGCTTACTCAACTGAGGAACTACTGGAATCCTGATATAAGGTATGGTGATCCATATATCTCCAGTATTATGTCTAACAATAGTTAATTCATATATGAGCGTGGCCGTTGCCAGTACCGCCTGACTGGCTCCCGTAGGATTTTCGAGCGAGATCGTTGCCAGTGCCCCTGGACTGGCTTGTGCGGGTGGCACATAAAAGACACCATTTCGAGCGTGGCCGTTTTCGTGCGGGTGACACGTAAAAGCACCCACTACACTCTGAGTGGTTGGCGTTAGGAAGGGCATCCAGCTGTAGAAACTCTGCCAAATTAGACTGGAGCCTGGTGTTGCCATCCGGTTTCACCAGTCCTCAGTCAAATCGTCCAACCCATGCTAGCATGGAAAGCGGACGATGATGATGATGATGATGATGATGATTGTTAATGTAAAAAGCCACAAGGTACGTCCACCACCAGAGGACTACGACCATTTGAAATTTCAGGTTGACACCGCATCTCAGTTACACAAGGGCTCTTCTTCCTGAAAGCACAGACTGGGAGAAAAGCAAAATTAACTGAGGTGGATGTCAGAGAAAATATTGACCTCCATAAAGTGGAAAAAATAAATGGAAGGGAGAAAGTTTGCAGATTGAGTTCATTGCATAAAAGAAAAACTGCAAAAGGATATCAGGTCGAACTCTCATATAGGTTCATTTTGCAAAGTGGCCTTGTGTAAAGGGTGCTTTAGACAGTTTCACGATAGAAATATGGCAGAACTATATTTTATTATTTGATAGTAATACTATCATATATTCCTTTCATTTTATTACAAATAATATGTGAAAGTGAGAAAGACATATTAATTTTCAGTATGTTACACACCTACATTAATTCAAAACCTGAATAATTCAAAATACTGTAAAAACCTATGTAATTTGCACACCTGTGTAATTTATGCAGGTGATTTTCAGGATAAAATCTGTTAAAAAAAGTTTCTACTCATGTAAAATTCACACCTAAAAGCTTTCAGAATTGCCGATATAGCCAGGAAAAAATGGTTTCCATTTTAGTTGTATTTAGTATAAACTTCACTTATTTATGATTAGGCTTTATTAAATTTTCATGAAATAAAAATAATTTCTGTTTAACAAGTATCACATTGAAAGCTATTAAATTACAAAGTGTTTGTGTTGTTTATGATAGACTTTATTTTACATTTCTTGCTCACAAGAGATTATGTCCCATCTTTAGCATACTGCTGTATGTCTTCTGAAATCACGATCACAGGAAAAGTTGCTGATAAGAACTACCAACAAAAACAAAGCTGATAAATACACACAGGTATTGAAAATTAAGTTTAATTACCAACAAACATCAGCTTGGATGACATTTTACTCAACCAACAGAAGCAGGTGACCAATCAAACTGATTATATAAACAGAATTCTTTTCTGCCTATTCTTGTCAGAACCTTTGATACAGAGTATCGAAATTTTAATCCCTTTCACACTTATAAAATGTCAAGCAAACTTTAAAATTTGTCATTACCGTTATTGTCAGTATGAGCAGAACTTATGAATCATTTACTGCGAAGGAGAAATTAAATATGTACTCTATTGCGATAGGTAGAAACTCCAAGCAATGTAAAATATGGCCCAGACTGTGTTTACCAGTATGAATGTCAAACTTCAAAAACTAGTTAACCATTTAATGGTTTTAGTAAATCTATACAGAAAAAGTAAGCATTATACCGTCCAGCATAAATAAAAGTCAACTTCATTATGCTTATTTAAGCCATTATTTTTTTCTGTTAAAACCTATTCTGACATCAAATGTGTCAACTTCCCGTACAAATTTTTACATTTTATACGTCTTCTTTTCAACAAAAAAAATTCTGGAAACGATCTACTCATGTAATTTATGCACCCACTAAAGTTTATTTTTATTTTTGCATAAAAAGTGTGTAAATTACATGGGTTTTTACAGTAATGTGAACAAATAAGCATTACATTTGATAGATTAATCCGAACACTAAAGGGTTAATGTAAGAAATGTACAAAAATACTTGCTTTTTTTAATTCTTGTGTAATACTTTTTTCAATTTTAGGGGCTTTGCTTTTTGTATGTTTCATATCTTCACGGCATTTCACATCCAAACTTTCCAATTTAGAGAATTGCTCTTTAAGCTCATCACTTTCCTTCACTAATGCCTCATACTCTCTAAACAGTAAACAAAACATTTTTAAAAAATGTGTTATGGTTGTAAATTTTTAAAATAAATTTACTGTCTAACAATTTACACATAATTGAAGTATTTCAGTAAAATGGCCTATGTAAAGTATATAACAAACTGTGAATTAAGTTTTAATATTTTTTAATAATTTTTACTTTGTATATCTTACTAAGTCTTTGACATAAGTTCCCTTTGTGAAAAGAAATTAAACATGGTTTTGCTCATAAATCTTCAATTGTATACACCTATGTCATAATTCTACTCAAGCAGAGTTGACAGTTTTTCAACATTACTTAAAGATGTTTTTAAAAAAATAAATAAAACTCCAAAATAAATGAAAAGCAAAATTTATAATTTCAATACATTTTGAATGTTTTTTTTTTTGTAAAACGTTTTTACTTCAATATAAATATAAAAAACACACAAAAACATTTTATTGGAAATATTTTTAAATCTCCATGTGGATGACCAATAAAATTAATTAGATTCCTAATTTAGTGGTTTCTGTTGACAAGAACCAAGACTATAATTTAAGAAAAGTGAAAAATGAGAAGATATGTTTTTTTGTTTTTTTGTTTTCTTGCTGGTATAAACAATGTTAAAAAAGGAAATAGTTTTCAACTGTGAAACAAAACTTGAGCTTGCAAGTTTAATATAAAAACTACCATATCAGAAATACAAATACATTCAACTTCCCATTTTCATTAAAAATTTCTAGTGATATGAATCTGTAAAGAATAGTAACAAAATTTTCAAACATAAGTCAGTAACAGTTCTTATTGTCAGCTGAAATTAGATTGTTACTAAAACTACCGCTTACTAAAAAAATAAAAAATTTTTTCTTTTATTCATTTACTCATTTCAATCATTTAAATGCAGCCATACTGGGCACTGCCTTGAAGAGTTTTTAACTGAACAAATTGACCCTAGGGCTTATTTCTTAAGCTTAGTACTTATTCTATCAGTCTCTTTTGCCAAACCACTAAGTTACAGGGATGTAAACACACCAACATCAATAGTCAATTGGTGGTAGGAGACAAACACAGACACACATACATAAATATACAGTAGAACCTTGGTTTTCGAACAACCCTGATTACAAATAAATCATACTTTATCTCCTGTCTTTCTCATATTCATTTATTACAATAGTACCTCTTTTTACAAATGCCTCTGATCACAAATAAATCATGCTTTATATATATAAAGCACAATTTATTCATGATTAGAGTTGTTCGAAAACTGAGGTACTACTATATATATATATATATATATATATATATATATATATATATGTGTGTGTGTGTGTGTGTGTGTGTGTGTGTGTGTGTGTGACAGGCTCTCACCCAAGGTGTCATACAGTGGGACTGGGCCCAGAACCATGTAATTGAGAAGCAAGCTTTTTACCACACAACCACATCTGTGGCTTTTTATCTATATTAGAAAATAAAATTATTAAATAAAAGTAGTTTATTAGGATAAACAGACCACATCCCAATTTCTAAGCAATATCAGTAATATTTTTAAATACTTTCTTTAACACAAAATCTTACTTGTAAGTTTTATCATATTCTTTGCTGCAAGCTAATTTCTCTGCAGTAACAGTTTTCATTTTCTTAAATTCTTCATCAGCTTTTTCCTGTAACTCTTTCAAACTAGCAGTTGCCTTTGACTCATTGGTAGTGCAATCATTTCTTTTAAGAGAGAGAAAATAACAAATTAATATTAATACTAAGTAAAGAAAAGGACAAAAAAAAAAGAAGAAATGGATTTTAAGCAACCAGGAGAAAATATATATGATCGAATCTTTTTGAATGTAATGGAATAATGCAGTCTAAAGAAACATTGTGCCTTATAAATGAGTCAAATTCATTAGAGACCTTTACAAAATATGAAATTTTGAGAACTTAAAGTATAACATTACCTTTCTCTTTGACATGAGAAATTTTGAAATCAAATTTAATTTATATGATGGAAACTTCAAATATAACGTAAAGAGAAACTTACAGATATATCTGGTAAAGTTTATTATTCAAGTGAGTAATACTGTTCTCTGTACTCAAGAACTCTTCAGCTTCATTCTTAGCTCCCTCCAGGTTATCTTTCTCTTTCTCCACAGCCTTCACTCTGTTCAACTAAAAAAGAAATACTGTTTGACTCAAGATGAAAGGGAATGTTGAGGAAGAGAAGAACAAATTGCAAGAAAGAGGAGGGTAAGAAAACTAGCAAACCAAAAAGTTAATCAAATCGAAAAAAATTGAAAGGGAGAGAGGTATAAGAGAGTAAGAATATGCAAGAGAAGTTCAAGAGAGGAAAAGGAAAAAGGTGAAAGGGAAAAAAAGCAGTGAAGAGACAAGTTTTAGAGAGAAAGGCAGGTGATGAGGAAAAGGAGAGAAAGAATTGCAAGGAGAAAAGGGTGCAACAAAGAAAAAGAGAATGAGAAAAGCATGTAGCAGGAAAAAGAGAGAGAAAGAGATAGAGGAATATAACTAAAAGAAAAAAAAAAGAAAACAAATAGAACTGCAAAACAGAAAATTATGTCCATATAAGAACTGTTGTAGTTGTCTCACTAGGAATATTTGTTTTTGTAATTCCTCAATCTGACACAACCTAAACTCCATGTTATCAAAGTTAAGCTTTTTCTAAACATCAAACTACTTAAGATTTTTAATCTATTAATTTGAAGCTTCTGTTTTTGCACCTCTCCAGTACATTTCCTTTGCCCTCACTGCAGTTAACAATGATACTACAATGCAGATAGCATCTTCCTGCACTACGTGATTAACATAAACTAACATCTTAGTAACTATCAGTGAGGGATTGCTGCTATCACTTCATTTCCTTACTAATCATATTTAAGCAACTCTCAATGACATCCTTGTCTTACAACTTGACAAATATATATTGGTTTCAAATTTTGGCACAAGCTCAGCAGTTTTGAGAGATGGGGCAAGTTGATTACATCAACCCCAGTACTCAGCTGGTATTAATTTTATCAATTCCTGAAAGGATAAAAGGCAAAGTCAACCTCAGTAGAATTGGAACTCAGAAATTAAAGACATAAAATGCCACTAAGCACTTTGTTGATGTACTGACGATTCTGTTAGCTTGCTACCTTAAAAGTACCAAATATTGACAACTAAAGTATTGAAATAGTAAAGAAGAAAACAAAAACCTTTTCTCCACGAAGTTCATTCAAAGTTTCTACACGTTTTGACATTATTTCAATGGGTTCCTTGAATCGACTGCTTCCAATAATATCTTCCAAAAATTCAAGCATCCCTTCACTGTGTTCATTTTCAGCTTTGGGTTTCATCATGGCAATTTGCTCAACTTCTCCCTATATATATACAAAGAAAAACAAATGTAAGTTTTCATTTTTATTCCATCTAAAGAAAATCATTTCAGAACAAAATATATATGTGATATGTATACATTTGTGCAAGTGCGTTTGCGTTTCATATTAATTTTAGTAAAAATTTACACAACTGTAAACTGGTCTTAGTCAAGCTGTATTCAAACCAAAGATATTTCCTAATTTCAGTTTGTTGTAATAGTACCTACACCAAACCTCACAAAAACAAGTAAGTACACTAACTTCTAAAACATAACACAATATCAATAACTGAAATCAAATTCATAACAGTGAAAGCAAGACTAGTTCTTACATCAAGAAGTTCAGTGTCATATCCAAATTAGCTTTTAATTACTTCACACAAAAAAAATTGTTTTTCCAAATAGACATGGCTGTGTGTGAGGTTAAGAAGTTCGCTTTGCAACCACAAGGTTTTGGGTTCAGTCCCACTGTGTGACACCTGAGGAAAGTGTCTTTTACTATAGCCTCAGGCCAACCAATGACTTGTGAGTGAATTTGGCATATGGAAATCGCATGGAAGCCCACTGAATGTGTATATGTCTGTGCTTGACAATTGGTGTTGGTTTGTTTACATCCACTAACTTAGTGGTCCAGTAAAACAGACCAAGAGAATAAGTTCCAAACTTAAAAAATAAGTACTGCAGATGATTTGTTCAGCTAAAAACCCCTCGAGGTGGTCTTTCAGCATAATCACAATCCAATGACTGAAAAAAAAGGTACTGACATTCTACAGAAAGCCAAATTTATCCAAATCAGTGATTTTTGAACTGGTGAAATTGTCGAGATATTAATAAAAAAAAATATATGGAGATGTAGATGAGCAGAATATTCCACAATGCAGTATGGAAATTAAATCGAATCTAAATTTTGAAGGAATTAAAGATTACTTGAAATAACACTGTTTGAAAAACTCACATTTCACACAAAAAGATATAATGAAAATTATTAAAAAGTAGGAGGAATATAAGGGAACATGTTTCTGAAAATCTTACTTGTAAGATAAGAAACCGGTTATGGTCAAGATCAATGCCACTACCACGCAACAGGGCTGCAATTTCTTTATATGTCTTTCGCTTACCATCAACCATATAGTGTGAACTGTTGTCTCTAAATGCCACTCTTGAGACAACAAACTTGGAATCAGGGACTACTTCATAATCTTCATCACCAGGCTGCAAAAAAGCAAAAGACATTACATAATAAGAATTGGTCAAATGTTATTTTTCTTTTAATTGAACTCTGATATAATTAACATAGCGTTTGTTCAACCCCAGGTCAGTCCTGAAAGAGTAGACTTATGATCTAAGCTATCATCCCAATTTTCAATCAGGCATTGCATTTATATTCAAATTGTCTCTCCTTTTTCAAGATAGTACAGTGTAATTTGAAGAATGTTAGGCTAGTATTTTTAATAAATGATGTAACCATGTAAAGGCTCCTCTCATTGGCTCATTTAATATAACTGTTGACTGGTGTGGTACAAGACAAACCCTCAAGACTATTTAGCCCAATAATCACATTTATTAAACTTCACTTGCCATAAAACTCACAAGTAATAAATGTCACTCAGGAGATCTATGAAAAAAAAGATATAATGAAAATTATTAAAAAGTAGGAGGAATTTAAGAGAACATGTTTCTGAAAATCTTACTTGTAAGATAAGAAACCGATTATGGTCAAGATCAATGCCACTACCACACAACAGGGCTGCAATTTCTTTATATGTCTTTCGCTTACCATCAACCATATAGTGTGAACGGTTGTCTCTAAATAATAGGCTAGTATTTTTAGTAAGTGAAGTAACCATATAAAGGTTCCTCTCATTGGCTCATTTAATACAATTGTTGACTGGTGTGGCACAAGACAAATCGTCAAGACTATGAAATTTTTAACAGGAAAGGTCAAAGCCACAAAAGTAAAAATTCAATTTTTCACAAAAATAAATCATCCTAAAAAGAGCATGTTATAATGGAAATATAATTATCGACATGTTCCCATAGAACCCCATGTATAGCATGCAGACTGCCTAACAAAAAAAAAAAAAGAAAAGAAAAAGCTTCAGTTTACTCAAGATTACAGTCAAAGACACTTGCCCAAGGTGTTACATTGTGGAATTGAACAGAACACATGATTGAGAAGCAAGCTTCTTAATCAAATAGTCATGCCTGCACCAATGTATATATTGAGATTTTGAATATATTTATTTTATCATCCAGATTCTTCTTTGTTACTCTTCTGTTCACTGGACCAACTGTTCTTTGGCATCACTGTAATATAAGGTTGTTGTCCCCATATTCTGTCAGTTTTACTATTCCTCTCTTTTTCCCACAATGTTATCTAGTTTCTGTCCAAAGCATTTGAGACACACCATTTCAAAAAATCACCTTTCATATAAACACAGGTATGGCTGTATGGTTAAGAAGTTTGCTTTACAACCATGTGTTCAACAGAGCACTTTGAATAAGAGTCTGACATAGTCCCAGGCCAACCATAGCTTTGTGAGAGAAATTAAAATAAAAATAAATATTTCCTCCTTGAGCCAGTCCAGGCTCATGAGGGCCAGTCTCCTGGTTTCAATGGCATATATATTCCCCATCTTGATGGGACACCAGACCGTCACAGGATTACTCCTTTTTGCCTGCTGAGTGGACTGGAGCAACGTGAAATGAAGTTTTTTGCTCAAGAACACAACGGATCGCCCAGTCCGGGAATCAAAACATTAGGGACCATAAATAACACAAGTTAATTGTTGCCAACCTTAAAATAAAATAAAATTATATGAAAAATTATTACACTTACTCCTGTATCGATGATTTTCTGGAAATGAACACTAACAGTACAGCTTCCAACATTTGGGTACTGTTGACTATTGTGGATTAAAACACTGATTTTCTTTGAACGGATCTTGTTGGCACGGTAACCAAAGACAAACAGCATTGAATCAATAACATTAGACTTGCCACTACCATTTGGACCAACAATGGAAGTAAAGCACTGATAAAAGAAGAAATAAGAAACTTACAGAAAAAAAAATAATATGTTGTCTATAAAAATAACATGACAGCTTAACTTGAAAGCAGGCATGAGCAACCTTTTTTTAAGAAGCAGGTCACATGAGTCGCTATTCATCAGGCAGGCTGCACTACTAAAATATAAGTTAATTTTTTCATTAGATGTGCCATTCAGAAAATCCTGCAGGCTGCAGTTTGCCCATGACTGCTTTTAAGCAATGAACAACTTTCATTTAAAATTAGGCTCAGCATACAACTGTCAAGAATAAAACACATTTTGAAGGGATGAAAAATACATGTAAACACAAATCTCAGCATTAAAATGTTTAAGCACTAAGTTGCTTATCAATTACATGATCAACTTGTTCCATTTAGTTGAGGTTACAGGATAGCTCCAAATATATTATCACTGATCTAATAAATATAGGTAATCAAATGATTCCTCTGCTGCAAACAAGCCAAGTACAATACTCGTTTTAAATCATATACAATATATAACAAATAATTATTTGTTGTATAAGGATTAGATAATAATGACTAGATTTCAGAGTTGTATGCAACCAAACAACTCATAAACCACTCAATTATGATCAAAATCTAATTCAATTATGTTAAATTTGCTTAAAATTTATAGACTGGTAATCTAAGGCTAGTTCCATGTACAAAATTTGAGAAAATCTTTACTTGAGTTATCAGAGTTATTGTAATAATTCTTTAAAGTCCTGCAGCTTATTTACCTAATCAAGGATTGTATTTTCACTAAAATCCAATGTATTCTCAGTCATTTTAATGTTTGATATCATACATCTCTAATAATTAGCTTGCATGAAGTAAAGATAATTACATAACAGTAACAATCTTCATCTGTAGAATACAATTGTATCTGAAATTGAATATGAATTACCTTGTGAAATGGTCCAATAATTTGTGTGTTAGCATAAGACTTGAAGAAATAATTTTCTATATGACTGATTATGAGTCTTGGTCCATCTTGTGAATAGGTAGCTACACTCTCAATTATTGGTGGAACTTCAACTGGGCCAAAATCTTAAGAAACAAATTTAAAATAGAATGTAAACCAATTTAAATGTATAAATTCACAAGTACAACAATTTAAAAATAAACTACAAATTTCTCCTGCATAAAAACAAATTTCTGTACACGGAAAACATTCTATAACTAATTTAATTAGTAATGTAACCAATTTAATACATAAACTAATAAGTTAATGATTTAAAATAAGGATTTTATTTTAAAGTAAATTTTCCAATCAATTATATTCTGGACTGTAACAAAAACGTCATTTAATAGTAGTATAAAACTTAATAAAATTATCAGATCAGTTCAATTTTAACTCAGTTTGTTTTCAATATTCAGAATTTACCTAATACACAGTTTCATATCTAAACCAAAAATATTGAACTTTTTCTTTTATTTGTTTCAGTCATGAAACTGCAGCCATGCTGGGGCACCACCTTGACCGATTTTTAGTTGAATGACTCAACCCCAGTACTTTTTATTAAAGCCTGGTACCTATTCTATTGGTCACTTATTCATAAAGATATTAATTTTATCACATGTATCAGTATACAATATAAGTAAATTTGTAGTTATTTACGTAGAAGAAAAGATTTACAATCATACAATAATACTTCTTTATAAAGTTACACCATTCTGCTTTCATATATTGGCCTTCCATGCCTCAGGAATTTAGCTTGGTTGAATTCATTTATTAAACTTTTGAACAAATTAAATATATTTAAATCAGAAGTTATATGTACAGATCTTTAGTTAGAAAAAATCTTTTTCCTAACTAAAACTCACACTATCATGCATAGTGTATTCCTGTTCAAAATTTAGACATAGATTAAAAGAAACTCAAATATTCAGTACAAATAGAACACCTTCCTTAAGAGAAACAACAATACTTGTGACAAGATTTAATGGGTATTTCATTTAAAGATCCATGTCTTGCTACCATGTAGCATTGCAGTTTATCCACAATCATAAGTCTGCCCTCCACTCTAAGAGTTAACAGTAGAATAGCTTTACAAGCTTTTTCTAACCTGTATTTACTGTCACTATGCTTTCAGAATATAACTTTCCCTCCACTGCTAATTAGGTCCCCCAAAGTAACAGAAGCCAGCAATTACTTCCAGGGAGCTGTCCAAGTATTTGAGAAGATCTATTTCATGTGTTTTTATTTTTATATGTGCTTTGTGCATCGCTTATATACAAAATCTATTTCTCTGTGCCTGTGATCTATCACTCTTTTGCCTCCATAGTTTACACTGGGCACAGTGGAATTTCTACCTTCACATTTTTTGTGCACAGGGCCGCTCCCTGATGACAGCACTTTAGTTTTCACTAAATTTTGAGAACTTTCCAGTCTAGGTTTTGCTTGCACACCTAGAATTTCCTGTCTTAATTCTACAACAGATTCACAATAAAAACTAGGTCATCAGCACATAGAAGTTACATGGACAGCTTGTCTCAAACTTCTTTCTAATAGCCTAGAAGATTATACTGAATGTTATATTTAATGTGTAAGTGAGGGGACCCTTACTTACACATTAAATTTCTTGCTCTCACCTTGCTGACTGCCCCTTTATACATTGCTTGCACATCCCACAAAAAACATTCAAGTTTCCTAAATAACCATTGCTTTCAGAGAATGGTACTCTGTCAAAGCCCTTCGCAAAGACAAGATATACTATGTACAGCAGTATACTCCTAGCTAAGGACTACTTCTGCAGTTGTCTCACTTAAAAGAAAGCATCAGTAGCACCCTGCCTGGCACAAACCTGAACTACATCTCATTTAGACTAATTCTGTTTCTAAATCTAATCTTTCAGTAACTTTCATAACTTATTCCATCAACTTGATGTCACTCAGTTTCTTCTAAGTGGCATTTTACTAGATATTTTTATATAGCCACATGAAGTAAAAAATTATATCATTTCTCAACAAGTATTTAAAATAGTCACTGGAACCAAAACCAATAGATCACCAGCTGATCATATTCAATTAAAACTGATATTCTTAATAATTCAAATAAAAAAACTGTAACCCAAAGTTTAAACCATCTGTTCTATTTCTTTTGAAATATTCCCATCTTTGTTTCAATTAATTTTGAAAATAATGAAGAATTTAGTAAAATAATTTGTCATTATTAAACTGTTTGGGGACATAAATTGGCATGAAATTTTGAGGGGAGGTTTTAATTCAGAACTCTTTAAAACAGGAAGTTTTTATCGTAGAATCAGGGATGGTCTCAGGTGGGTTGGTATCAGAAGGATTAATGAGAAACAAAAAGTTCATACCTTCTGGTCTGAAGATGTGTGTCACAGGAGTCATCAAAGGAACAGATTCAGCTCCATCTTGATTAACCATTTCATTCTCTTGATCAACTTCTTGCTCCTTTGAAGCAGAAGCAGCTGTAGGTTTTCTACGTTTTGATACCATTCTGAATCACAAATAAAAGAAAAGAAAATCTTCAAACAATCAAACATAACAAAAGTGTTATTGCTCACAACAATGTCGTCTCTTCAAAACTCATCTGTTCCAATCCAATGACAGAGTCTATGTGTCTGTTCAACTTCCATCTTGTTGTCAGTATGGAAGAAACTAATGAATCGATGAAACTCATTCTGAAAGGAGTTAATTACTCAGTTCATAAGTAGAATATTTGTGGTGATTTAAAGGTGATTTCGCTCCTCCTAGGACTGCACCTGGGATATACCAAAAATATGTGCTTCGTGTGTGTTTGGAACAACCGCGGCGACAGCAATCATTACACTGTAAAAGACTGGCCTAAAAGAGATGAGCGGTACAATGAGCATACAATGGTATACCCCTTCACATCAAACTCGGCCTCATGAAAATCTTTGTAAAAGCAATGACACATGATGGTTGTGGCTTCCAGTAACTAAAAGTAAAATTTGGTGCAAAGAAACGTGACACAAAACTAAAAGCAGGCATTTTCATAGGACCCCAGATCAGAGAATTGATATCTGATCGCAAATTCATAAGTAAACTGAATCCAGTTGAGCTGACGGCATCGGAATCATTCATATTAGTTGTACAGAACTTTCTTGGAAATAATAGGGCTGAAAACTATGCTAATTTAATAAACAACATGCTAACAGCGTATGAAAGAATGGGATGCCGAATGTCCCTTAAAATGCACTTCTTGCATTCTAATCTCGATTTTTTTTTCCAACGAATCTTGGTGCCCTTAGTGATGAGCATGGCAAGAGGTTCAGCCAGTACATATCTGAGATGGAAACGAAGTATTAAGGCCGGTTCAATCCACACATGGGTGACTACTGCTGGTTCCGACAACGCGAGACCAGCACGACGCATAAGCAAGTGTCTCAAACATTTCTGAGCTGAGCATATCAAAAATAAAGTATTCCCTTAACATAAATATACTAAGTACCATTATATTATAATACTATTTGCCTTGAACATAAAGGTGAAGGTAAAGAATACGCACACCCGGTGGTTAGGGTTTTTGTTACGCCGAAAACTGGTGGTGTACGTATTCTTTACCTCCGCCGAACATAAAGTTACTATACACAGTACTAATATACTATTATAATAATTATTTGCTTTGAACTTAACTATTCCTGATTCTAATATAGTATTAATATATAATTATGCGCATAACTCGAAATCCTGATGTGCTGCAGCAGTTCTGAGATCAGATTCGGAATCAGCGTACTCGATTTAGTTTGGCACAGCACCATTTGACTGAGTAACAGACAAATATCTTTTTGTTGCCCAGTTTCAAATTTTGGCATAAGCCAGCAATTTCGGGGGAGGGGATAAATCGAGTACATTGACCCCTGTATTCAACTAGTACTTATTTTATCGACTCCGAAAGGATGAAAGGTAAAGTCGACCGCGACGGAATTTGATAAAAATATATAAAGACGGACGAAATGCCGCTAAGCATATAATGCAAACTGCACAATTAAGAGTTCGTAACCAAGTACACGATTTCTTATAAAGGAATCAAACCGTTTATAGAGATAAAACCGTTATAGAGATAAAACCGTTATAGGAATCAAACCGTTCATAACTAAAAGTTGATATAATATTAGAAGCAAAGAAACAAAAATAATACTTCTATTTTTAATTTTTTATAACTGAGTAATACTCGCCTTCAGAAAAAATAACAATCATTAAATACAAACATAAGTTTTTACACTTAAATATCCAACATCCATCTATTTCATAACTAACATTTTAAAAAGGCACGATATATAAAGAAACAAAGATTTGTTCTAAATCAATGCAAATTTTGTAAATAAAAGAGAACTAAATGGAAAATATACCTCGGTAATTCCTGAAAGTGCCAACAACTTGATTATCCCGCCATTTAAACTGAACTACAGGCACAATGATTGGATAATATTTTGTGAAGTACAGAAATACGCATGCTCAGATCGTCTGAGCATTTCGTATACTTCCGATAGAAAAGGCTATTTTTGGTGATGCAAAGAAGATAGAACTCAAAACATTGAGTGTTTATATATATATATTCATATATATCAATAT
This sequence comes from Octopus bimaculoides, assembly GCF_046866305.1. Lineage (NCBI taxonomy): Eukaryota > Metazoa > Mollusca > Cephalopoda > Octopoda > Octopodidae > Octopus > Octopus bimaculoides. The sequence continues at coordinate 96,501,022 of NC_142932.1, read as the reverse complement.
AAAAAATTGCAAAAATTACAGGGTGACTTAAGGGTCAATAGTTTCATTCATTGGTACTTATCAAATGTTAGAATAGCGATATTTAGTTACTTCCCTTCGCGGTCTACGTTGAAATCAATTCGATATTTTGCGTTTTATTTTTTAGTAGTCGTCAATCGACTGTACCTCTGCATCAAATCATTATTTTACTTCTTCGTATAAAATTTTCCTTATAGTTATTAATTTATTGAATCCATACATTATGGAACCAAATTTAAAAGCAGTACAATACAGTAAATGCGCAAACATGTGCGCAACTTTTTCATATCCCAATTTCGATTCGAAAACTTTTGGGAAATTTTGAAATATTAAAATTGTTGAAAGATTTTAAAATTAAAAACACAGTCATAATCTCAGACGTTTAAAAACATGAATCTGAAAGAAAAAAACATCTCAAAATATTAAAACTGAAAAATTACGGAAAGGAAGGAGGTGCAAATCGGTTTTTTCTTGTTTTATAGAAAAAATTTTTTTTTAACTAATCTGTGATGCTTAAAACATACTCATCTGAAAGATTAAGGTTTTGCTCAAGCTAATTTCCGACTCTATTGCATAGAAATGTCCTACAGTATTACTTCATTTTATCAACCCATTCCCATCTAGATGAAAGATAGTGTTGACTTCAGCAGGATTTGAACTCAGAACGTAAAGGGTATTATTTTAACATGGTATATTACATGAAGTATCCCCCATTCCCATATATTAAAGTAGTTGCAGTTGCAGCTTCCATCAAACTTAAGCTAAAAGACCCATTACAGTAGTCATTCTTAAAGTTAGTGTTATTTCATAATGAGAGTGGAAGCATTGGAATTACTGGGGTGAGCTATAAATAAAGCATTCTAAAGGGAGTGAAGATTTGTTGCTATCACTTGGAAATTTCCTTTGTTATTATCTTTTATACTGTTGTTAACAAAACTTTTTGGATTATTTTATTAAGCAGAGGACACTAGAAATGAATATTGTATTTAGAGCCAAGTAAGTGATGGCTCCAAAATTCTGAGAATTATCGTAAGATCAAAATCATTCAGAATATCTGGTTCAAGTTTTGCTTTTTAGCATGTAGTTTTGTCAGTATTTTAAATTCAAATCCTGTTTGAGTCAACTGAGACTTTCTTCCATTCTGAGTCAATTGAGACTTTCTTCCATCCTGAGTCTATCAAATGTAATAGCAGTTATACTAGTTCAATTTATTAATTTGACCAACGTTGGAAATCAGTAGTGTTTAGCATAACAACATTTTCTTTTCAAATAAAACTGTCTTACTGACCATTTAAAAGTACATTTAATAAAGTACAGAATAAAGCAGTTCTTATGACTTTAATATCAATTTTCATAATGAATTTTTCTTTAGTGTAGGTTGCAGACCATTAGCAGTATAAAAGAAATAGCTTATTGGAAAGTTTTAGAATCAAAACTGTCTTACAGATTAGACCTTTTAAACACTTATTTCTCATTCTATAACATTTCTTAATACCAAACTGTTGTACACTGCCTCAACTGCAGCTATCACCAGAATTTAGTGTTATACAGGACCAGACTGAAACAATGGAAAAAACAACATAACTGGACTGTCACATCACAAACTACTAGATATTAAAACAAATGAGAGAATTTCTACATGGTCACTTGAACTTCTAGATATAACACCCAAATTTACCTCAAGTCACCCAATTGTCTTAAGAAAAGGGAAAACACATTAGACAATGTAATTCTAAAGATACAAAAAAGATAGGGTTTTTCAAGACTTGAGCAACTATAATGAACAGAGCTGCTTGAGAAGACACGTCAAGCTAAGTAAAATCCATGTCCATGCCCACCTCTCTCCCCCACAACCCAACCATGCTCACCACCAGTTTCCTTTGCTCCTCTCCATTCTCCTTCACATTCATACCTGCACACAATATGTCTCTGTTAAATCCCTTCCCCACAACATATCCTCCTAATATCCCCTCTATCAACCAGTGCCCCACCTCTAACTCCCATCCTCCTTGTGAACTCACCCACCCATTCATCCTCTCCAATCCCTGATCCACTTCACTATATACACCTCCTTGTACCTTGGGGGTTACATATTCACCATTTTTCTCTCTGCTCTCACTTTCCATCTGAGATAGCCATGTTTATCTTCTCATGCAAGACACCTTTTCTGTCCCTCAATACTACTCCCCATAACTGAGGGGGTTTTGTCTTGCAAGTTACTTGGTGACCTCACTGCTGCTGGTGCCACATAAAAAGCACCTAGTACACCCTATTAAGTAGTTGGTGTTAGAAAGGGCATCCAGCCATAGAAACTATGTCAAAACAGACAGCAGAGCTTGGTGCAGTCTTCTGACTTGCCAGTTCCTGTCAAATCAACTAATCCACGCCAGCATGGAAGGAGGACCTTAAGTGATGATGATGTCTCTGGTACTAAAAAGATTCTCATCTGTGCAGAAATTTCCACATAGCTATACTGATACACCAGTAATTTAACCAACTATAATACCCTCGTACAAATCTGTGGAATAAATTTCAATGCAAGAAATCTATATTTTAAAGTAGAAATAATAGAACGTCAAAAGGACTTTTGAAATCTTTTATTATAAAGAAAATGCAGGAAATTACTGACTGCACAATCTTTTCCTTCCCTCTCTCTGAAGCAAAATGGGTTTTCTATTGAATGCTTTGGAGGCTTAAGATTTGCATATAACTCACTCCTGACAATATTTCTTAATTTACTGCTGGCAGCAACAGCAGAGAAGCAAGAAATGAGTGGGTGGGAGGAGTGTGGCGAAAGAGTAAGTGTAAAGAGTGCTCAATAGCCTAAGGAATTTACATTTTCTCAGATTACTGAGAAGAGGAAGACAAGAGAGAGAGAGAGAGCAATGATATTAAAATGACTAGAATAAGTGGTATGAAGAAAAAGGTGGGGTTATTTGGAGTGGAGTTAAGAATGTAGTGATTAACAGCAACAGAGGTGGACAAAGGTAAAGGTGGGTAATGAGATAAAGTCAAGACTAGGTGATGAGTGTCAACAAAAGTGGCCCAGGGGAGAGAGAGAGTGATGGTGGGCAGTAGATAATAGCAAAGTTAGAGTGTATTGGATAGGGAGATGAAGGTGGTCTGATACAGTCTCTTATTGACAATCCTCATGAAGGGCAAGAGAGTCAGAGTGATGAAGATAATGTGGTCAGTACATATGGTAGGGTGATGAGAGTTATGAATGAAAGAAACATAAGCAATGGGTAGATGAGAAGTAAGAGTCAACTATGCATGATGAGAGGGAAGCAAATGTAGGTTTTGCAGGGTATAAAACACTACTCTTGTGTCAAGGTATATTTTACCATGGATGGTTGAGTCTTCTACAGTACAATGTATCACCAATCAGTACAATCATTTGTTATCTCTTCTGTTAAGTACAGCATCTTCACTTCACCATTCCAAGTCTTTCTTGGTCTTTCTTTTCCACAGGTTCCACTAACTTGGAATACTCATCACTTCCTTATGCGGAGTCATCCTACATACACATCACACCAGGACAGTCTTCTCTCTTGCATTCTACACTTGATTTCTCTTATACTCAATTTTTCTCTCAGCCACACACGGTACTCTTGTAATGGATGTGTAATGCACATGACATTACACATCCATTGGAGCATGCTTGCCTCATTTCTCTTTAGTCTTTACAAATTTTCTGCATTTAAGGTCCATGTCTCTCTAAGAGAGAAATCATTTGTAACCAGCAGAGGTAATAGCTCCCTGATTGCTTTTCCAACCTGCTCTTACCCTTGCTACTATACTTTATGAACAACCACCTCCACTGCTAATAAGATCATATGAGTAGTAAAAGCTACTCCTGGTAAGCCAGATAAGAAGTTAAGAGTTTACTTCAGTGCACTCCTAGTACATATTACTCCAGTGCATCTACCACATACATATCTTGCTTTCTCTGAATGCCTACCTCTGATTTCATCCACTTCTCACATATCCAAAGGTTACACTGGGTACAGCAAACAATTCCTACTCACTCTTTATCTGCATATAGAGCAAGGCCATTTCCCTGATAATACTGGCGTCTTTTCTTCTTCCCTACTTTCTAACACCTTACTCTTTGCTAAGTTGACCTTGAGACTTTTTGATTCTAGGTTTTGCCTCCATGCCAGAAGTTTCTTCTCTAATCATACTACAGATTCAGTTATAAAAATTAGATCATCAACATATAGGAGGTCACATGGACAGCTACTCTTAAATTCCTATGCGATGTCCTGTAGGACAATGATGAATTGAAGGAGGCTTAGGACTTTCTAATATTCTATTTCCAATACTTTTGAGGAGTAAGTTTGTAATGGGAAACCTTGCCATGATTTTATCTACTAAACTTGTATTCTGCTAATTGAAGACACAAAACCCATTTTTAAAAGTTCTGTTTGACCTTTCTAACTGCTGTCTTATTAAATTATCTGCTTAACTCCATAAGTAGACAGAGAGTTCATTCTGACTTTCTGACAGAGCCACAGAAATGGGAAAGATCACACTTTGGCTCATGGGCTCTTAGCTGAAGAAACAACAGCCAGTTACCTCATATTAAGTGCAACACAACCAGCTATGACCAAAATTATGAAAATAACTGAATACTACTAAGTGGCAAGTCATCCAACCAATCACAATAAACATTTTCACAACCATATATATTGCCTCACAAACACATATATTTGTACACTTCAATTGACAGAAATTCAATAATAAATTTTTGTAAATGTTCATGAATAAATACATGGCTGCCCACAAGCACTTCTCATTAGGAATTCCAGAAGAAGCTTTGTAAGACCACTGTAGAGAGACGCTTCCAAAAAAAATTTCAGTAACCGTTGGAAAATCAATTATAGCAGTGACTTGATCAATTCCCAGCAATGTCTGAAGAAGGAATTTTTATATTCCAAAACATATCAGACTATGGAAAGTTAAATCATAACAGTTATTATTATAGTCCATTCTGCTCAACTGGTTAAGGTCAATCAAATCTGTGGTATTGACCAGAGTATTTGCTGTAGCCCATCTTTTATACCAAGACAAAACAATGTACATGATAACACTTCCAATCATTTAAGATCAGAAACTTTGAGAGCCACTACCTGGCACTACATCAGGGCATTTATTATTATTATTATCATCATCATCATCATCATTATTATTATTATTAAGCTATTACAAGCTTGGGCTGGTGAGCTGTAATATACTGCAATATTTCCACAGCTGTCCCCTTCTTTACAAAGATCAGACTCTCCTTTTTCTATTAATCCGAGAAATTCTTAATCTCTTGAAATTGTCTTTCACTTTCACTGAAACTCTCTAACAATTGCCACTAGGTTTTTCAATTAAGAATTTTTTGCATGTGGCATTCAGTATATCAACCCTTTCACTTGATTATCCAAATTTGAATTATTTTCCTTAATTCATTTTACAATCAATGAATGTCCAGTTTGTTCACAGGACTAACTTTAACCCTCTTACTGCATCCATTCAAAATTACTTTTAACTGCAGAAAGTAGTTTTACATACCAATCTATATTTTACTCAGGAATATTATGTTTGAAACTATTTTCTGTTGAGTTTATTGAGTCAATGTGACTTGCAGAAAATACCAATTCTATTTTTTGGTAGATATTTAACCCTTCAGCATTTAAAGATATACTCTACCTTTCTTCTGTTCAAACTGGTCAGATCCAGCTTCTGAAACCTATCTGAAATGTTATTCTTAAAATAAATAACCACATAATCAAAATCTCGAAACTATGAGATAATGCATGATATCTCAAAAGAATGTGTATAAATATGCATTACATTTGACAGGATAATCTGAATGCTAAATAATCAATATCATTACTGGAATAGCTGTGGAATTTAATTTCACTGTGAAAGGGTTAATTCTTCCTTTGGGTCTGAAACAGGGAGCCACTTTTATTTTACCTACTCAAAGAAATCTTCAAACTGACAAAAATTACCAGAAATTTAATCTTCCTCTAAAACCTCTAACTGAGTAGTATTGTTGCTAGAAAGAAGGAAAAAGCATTCTCCAAAAAAAAAAAATTATCTTTAAGATATTTTATTTTAACAGTTAAATTCTTGCACATAACAACATGCATACCAAATAAGCCATTCTATTTTGGGCTAATGAAACTGCTTAATTACTTCACAAGTTGTTTTATCTGAGATAGGGTGTGGCATTTTCCAGTGAGATGATGTCAGTGGCTGTACATGAAGATTACAAATGATATAGCACCCACAACATTGCTTCACTATTCTACTTGTGTATAGTTATTTATTCAACCAGTTACTCTAGTTAGACAACTATTTTCTTTTATTTACTTTATATCTGTTCAGCACATTTGTTTCCTATAGTCAAGTCATATGACTAAACTGGGATTGACAGTACATGTACATGTAAGAAAGGAGGAGGGTGGGAAAGAGTAAGTAAAAAAGACAGAAAGCACATGTGCAAGAGGAGTGGGCCACTACACCATTAATAGGAAGAAAATGAGTGTATGACCTACAACACATGTAAATATATATAGAAAGAGAGAAGAGGTGACATTACTATTATTTTGTACTTATTAAAGTTCCTTATAATGTTTTATGTCCTTACATATATATGCATATACACATGTCTGTGTATATATATATATATATATATATATATATACCATATACAATATATATGTATATAATATATACATATATATTTACAATATATATACATAATATATATATATATATATATATATATATATATATATATATATATATGCATAATATATATATATATATACATAATATATATATATAATATATACATATATATATACATACAATATATATATATATATATACATATATATATATATATATATATATATATATATATATATATATATATATACATATATATATATACATACACACATTATATATATATATATATATGTATATATATATATATATATATATATACACACGTACATATATATATATATATATATATATACACACGTACATTATATATATATATATATATATATATATATATATATATATATATACACACACATACATTATATATATATATATATATATATATATATATATATATATACACACACACATTATATATATATATATATATATATATATATATATTGCAAACACATATTAAAATATATTTAATACTGATGCATAGAGAGCTGGTGGTGGATCAAGCATTATTTTTGGGATCATTTATATTCATTACCCATCTCCTCATTGGTTGATTTTTGTCAACAGAAATTGTATTATTAAAGTTTAAAAAAGCATATATAGTTATACATTGGCGTACTTACTCAGTGATTTATTAGCAGCTTCTACATAAAAACAATTCTGTTGAGTGAAAAAAAAAGTCAGTTTCATAATAGGATTTATAGGCTAGATTTATGAATAGCCAACAAAATCAGATTTTAACATGTTTTTTTTTTCACCTTAATGAAACTAATCAAATTATGAAGGAATTTTGTTGAATTTCGAACCAAATTTTTCTGTATTTTATTGTGTGTATTTTCACCAAATCAAATTTGTTCGTAGGAAGAAACAATTACAAGGTAAATAATTATTTATCAAAATTTCTTCTAAAAATTCTAATAATGAATCTGAAACTCAGACACATATCCACTGTCAAATTGGGGCATATATTAAATATAGATATTTGCAAATAATAACTATATCTACCACAACCTACACACACATACACAAATCCATAAATATGTGTGTACACGTGTATATATCTGTATATGTTTGTATGTATGTATTTATGTATATATGTATATATATAAATGTGTACATGTATATATATGTTTGTGTATATATATAAATATATATATGCGAGTAAAAATAAATACAAAAAAAGGGGGGGGGGGGTTGTATGATTGTGTATAGAGGAATACATTATTTTGTTTAAAAGAGTTCCAACACTGTCTGTTTTTTATGTTTTATTTATATTCCTGCAAAACCAATGTGGGATATATATATATATTTATATATATATATTTGTATATATATATATATTTGTATATTTGTTTTTATGTCAAGTTATATGTTGTCAAGTTATATTTAACATTAAACTGAAAGATTACTCAATGCTTTTTGTAGAGTACATGTTTATTAAACTTTTACAAGGAAAAGGCTGACTGGCTTTTTGAAGTTTTGCCTTGCTTTCCTTCATCAGCTAATTTTAGTAACATGTATTCCAGGAAAACCTGGTGCATGGTCATGTCATCCATGACTAAACCAGCAACCTTACTAGGCCTGCTTGTATGTGTGTGTGTATGTGTGTGTATGCATGACTATAAACATGAAGCATGAGATATAATTTTCACTGTGAATAATTGTGTACGTGTTTGAGTATATTTCCTTGTGTCTATCTATTTATCTATCTATTTTTGTTTGTCTCTGTTTCTCTGTCTGTCCGTCTGTCTATCTATCTTTCTCCTTACCTATCTGTCTATGTTGTTCAAATACACGCCATTGGCTACTCTGAGCTATTTCTTTTGTCTCAGTTTAGCTTAAATTATGCAGATTACCTAAACTGTAGATGTGTTCTACTCTTTTTGTCCTAGTCTAAGAAGTTCCTTGGCTACTGGACAGAAAGTGAGACAATCATCATGTTAATAATGCCTATTGAGGTATTGAGGCAGAAACATGTGTTCTCTTATCTCCAAACAGTAAGCTTGTCTATTTCCTGGATGGGATGTCAACTTTGGAGAATTTTTGATCGTTGAAACTATCTCCCCCTCTCATATAGAGCTGGTCTCATTAACCATTTGGTAATTATGACACATCCACTAGAGGCAGGGACAATTTTAACAAATCAAGAATTTATGTTGTATGTTGTCTGTTTTTGAAATAGATGCCACTGGCCACTCTTAGCTGATTTTGTCAGCAAAACCAACATAACATCAACACCAAAATCATTATAGCCATTGCCATTAACATTAACAACCAACCAACCAACCAACAACAGCAACAATAGTATGAACGAAAATAAAACAATCATATGAAATGATGTAGTACCCTAATGTATTTTAAAAGTTGAATGACATATAGTTGGTCTTAGGTCAATAAGGATTGACCTGTGACAAAACTATACAGACAATACAATTAACAAGATCAAAACGACTGTTGCCACCACCAACAATACCCCTACTGTCACTATCACTATTATTATCATCACCAAAACTCATACAACCAATACCATCACAACCAACCTGTTAATTTTTAAATAACTAGCAACAATAAGGAAGTATCAGCATACAAACAATGTCTCTAGCTACATGTTATTTGTCAATACAATGGAGAGTGAGTGTGTATGTGTGTGTGTGAGAGAGAGAGAGTGAGACAGAGAAAGAGAGAGAGAGCAAGAAAATGTGATTGTTGAGTGTGGAGTTTTTATGGCTTTCATTAAAGATGAATCTAGTAACGTTTCTGTCGTCCATACTGCATATTAAACTTGGTATTTTAAAAAGATTTGATGCAGGAGAAAATGGTCAGCCACATTGCCAAAATATTAAAGTATGTGATGTCTACAGTGAGAACAGTGTATGAAAACAGACAAAAAAGTGGTCAAAAAGATACTTTGTTAACTACTCAGACCTTATTTAATAAGATGCTTAAAAATAGAATGGCTTTTGAGAGTATGAATCAAACATCAGACCTGAAATAATGCACCAATAAGAATGATGTTATTAAAAAAAAACAGTCAAAAGTTTGTATGACAATTTACAGTGACAGTCTGTTATAGAGACATTGAGCATGCTTTGGCAAGCTTACGGTGATGAGGCAATGGATCATACACAATGTTTCACGTGGCACAGACACTTCAAAAGTGGAAGAATGTCCCTGAAAGACGATGAGCAATCTGGCAGGCCTGTCACAAGCGTCACCCCTAGAAATGTGGTATTGTGCATTCCAAAAGTGGCAAGAATGCTGGGACCAGTAATTGATGTGCAAGGTAACTAGATCAAAGGAGGTGGTATTAAAACTTAGGTAAACAGGTTATTTATTATTAAATATAAGCAGCCTGGGAACCTTTTGATACTACATGTACAATATTGATGAAACTATACTTTTGGAAGATCATGTTTGCTAGAACCTTTATTTCTCAAGAAGACAAAATTAGTACCTGGATTTAAAGCTTTAAGAAATTGTCCAATAATTTCTTTTGGGAGGAAATCCTACAAGTGAAATTAAATTGAAGGCCCTTCTCGTGTATCACTTAAAAAATCCAAAGGCTTTCAATGGATATGCAAAGTTTTATTTACCTCTAATTTGGTATTTAAATAAGAAGGTTTGGATAGCTAAGAGCATTTAGAATGGTTTACAAACAAATTTTGTAGTACTGTAAATACGAACAGGGCTAGACAAAATATTTCCAACAAAGCACTGCTCCTTTTAGAAAATGCAACAAGCTACCCTGTGAACTCAAATGAGCTTTCTGATAATGCGAGAGTAGAATATATCCTCAAGAATACAACTTCTTTGCTCCAGCCTATGGATCAACGTGTGAGAGCTAACGGCCAGGCATATTATCCAAGAAGAACTTTCAAGTAACTTAAAAAAGAAATTGAGAGGAAGGATATACGTACAGTTTAAAATTTCTAGGAAGAAGTTCAACATCTTATGACTCACACTCTAACAATTTTGATCATTAAAATCATCAGTGTGTGGCCTGAAGCAAATACTTCTCTGCTCAGAAAGAGCTTCACTAACACAGCAGAACTCATAAATGAGCAATACTCGTCTATTTTCATTTTTTCTTTTATTCATTAACTAGCTAAAAAGCCGCACTCCATTCATTCATGTTAAAATTGCTTCTTCTAGTGGAAGTGAGTGTAATACAAGCATTGTTAATATAAGCACTATTGATACAAACATAAATGGATAAATAATTGAAATAAATAAAAAGCTGCTAATTGGTTAATTCATTATAAGTAGAGAGAAAAGAAATAGGGAGTTCGTTAATTGACTAAATAAGTAATCCTGTCTCATTTTGGTGCATGCAGTAATGTGGATGAGACTACTGGTGGGGGAGCTATGAGAGCCATCTGGTACAGAGGAAAGACTTCCAGCACCAGTGGTGGGGGTGGAACCATGAGAGGGTACAGAGGAGAGATTTCTGGTATAGTTGATGGGGGAAGGAATGGGTGGGTACATCGTGAATAAGGAAGGACAGAAAGATTACTCCTTTCTGAACCATGACAGAAATAAAGAGACAGAGGGAGAACAGAGAAATCAGGGAAGAAATATCATAAATCGTAAATCAGGGAAGAAAGATTGTAAAAACTGAAGTGGGAGGAGGGGTGTCAAAGGTCAGGGTGTATATCTGATGAGTAACAGAATTACAATTATGATAAGTTAGTTTAAATTATATTAAATTACCAGCAGACAGATGGCGGGATAGGGGAAGTTTTAGGAAGATAGATTGTGGGAGAGAGGTTTATCATGGACAGACTGTGTACAGAGGCATAGACATAAATGACATGCCTTTATGGCCTCAATTTTACTTAGCTGGACAGGTAGAAATGCAAATAGATGGATGATGTACGATTAAAGCAAATCAACAGGTACCACACAAATCATCTTTTGGCAAGAATACAACAGCATTGACCACTCTAAAATATTCCATTTCTTTATTCTTGTTGGACTTAACTCTCCTCCCCACTGTTCTCAGTTACTATTATTCTTATCTTTTTTTTATTTCTGTTTATATACCTATTTTTCTTTTTTCTTTATATCATTTACTCTTCTTCTTCTTACATGCTTTTGTATTTTTATATATATATTCTTTTATATTTTTTCCCTTTTTTGTATATATATTTTGTATGTAAACTTGTAAGAAAAAGTCTTTTGCTATTTAAGAAACCAGTAAAACATACATTTTTCAGTTTGAAAACGGCTACGAGAAGCTTGGAACTCATATCAGAGTAACTCGCTGTAAACATTATTATTAAGATTAAAATAAAAATTATTCCCTGAAAGAAGCCATCTCTACTCATTCTTTCAAATATATATCATCATCATCATCATCGTTTAACGTCCGCTTTCCATGCTAGCATGGGTTGGACGATTTGACTGAGGACTGGTGAAACCGGATGGCAACACCAGGCTCCAGTCTGATTTGGCAGAGTTTCTACAGCTGGATGCCCTTCCTAACGCCAACCACTCAGAGAGTGTAGGCATATATATATATATATATATATATATATATATATATATATATATATATATATATATATATTTATATATATATATATATATCACCATCATCATCATTTAATGTCCATTTTCCATGCTTGCAAGGCTTGGATGGTTTGACAGAAGCTGGGAAGTCAGAAAATTGAGTCAAGCATGACTGTTTGTTTTAGCATGGTGTCTATGGTTTGATGACCTTCCTAATGTCAACCACTTTAGTGAGTGCTTTTTACATGGCAGTAGCATTGGTGAGGTCACCAACTAATTTACAAGACGGGATTCCCTCAATTGAGGTGGGGAATATTATTGATGAAAAGTTAGAGTATGATAGAAGGACAGAAAGAAGTGTTTTGCAGTAAAGGCAATACATGGTTACTTTAGTAGGAGAGGAGAAAGAGGAAAGAGAGAGAAGCGGAGGTAAATCTGATGATAGGGTGTACACTCAAGATGCAGTGAGATGTATGTAATTGAAGTGGGACTAAGAATTGAATAGAGTGGGTAGGTACTTTTGTAAGATTGCAAAAGGAGACTGAGAGTTGGAGGGGAGAGAATGCAGTGAGTGGACACAGAGAGGGAGCAGGTGTTAGGGGTATTTGTAGTGGAGAAGAAATTCAACAGGAATACATTATGTGCAGGTTGGTTTGCAAGGGTGTGAAGGGAGAGTAGAAGATAGAGAGGTGGGAAATACAGCAAGTGGTTGACTCAGGTGGGGGGACAGGGGAAGTTTTAGGAAGATAGGTTGTGGGGGAGAGGTTTGTCATCAATGATATGCCTTTATGGCCTCAATTTTACTTAGCTGGACAAGGCTTCTCAAGCACAGCAAATTGCCAATCTTCTCAGTCCGTTAATCATCATCATTTTACATTTTTTCCCCCAAAATTTACTTTGTTTTGGGTTGGTCTTTCTATCATGGAATTTCCTCATTTGTTGCAATCCTTTGTTTAGTCTTTCATTAGATTCGACCTATTGAGATAATATCAGTTTTTTCCCATGTCTCCCTTTGTCTTTGTTTCCCGCAGATTCCTACTCTTTGGATCATTTGACACTTCTTTACCCATTTGTCATTCTCCATATACATCACATGTCTACTTCATTCCTGATCTGGTTACTAGTCCCTCTAAGCATTCACCTACAAATTAGATCACATCGGCAAGAGTAGCTATTGATTACTTTTAGGGAATCTTAGGAGCATTCAAAAGATTTTATTTCATGGTTACACCTATAGGAAAGTGGGTTATACATCATTAGATGTATACCTGACTTTCCTATATAAAATTAGAAATATAACGGAACGCTGAACTCCAGACTATCAACTTAAACAACATTTATTCAGGTGGTTAATATATACATCTTTAGCTCTTGTTTGTTGTTACAGCTTCTGTGTGTGTGAGCATTGTTGTTGGGACGTTGGTATGTAGATGTAAGCGAGCTGTCGAGCGTAAGTTCGAAAGATGGAGAGAGACAGATAAACATGCCCATGCTCAATCGCTGGCCAGCAAGAAAGAGACAGAATAGAAGCGGGAACGCTTGGTTGTTGAATTCCACGCATGCGTGAGACTACGCATGCGCACGGCGTTACTACAGGGCTCCCTTGCCAGTGCGGAAACGCATGATAATATGAAATCTGTTGGAACGCCTGAGGCAGGATGGCCACCGAAACCACCCACAAGATGTGGTACAAACACACACAAAGAAAAATCAAAGAAATGAATGTACACTTGTGAGATACAAGCATGCAATGTTTCTGAAAGGAAAGAAAATATATGAGTGCACAAGTGTGTGTGTGAGAAAAACACAGAACATAGTAAAAGTGTCTGTAGAGAAAAAATCCAGTTCGTACAAGAGTCCCACAAGGAGATAGAATGTCCATACGCAGGAAGTTGTGGTCCATGAGCAGAGCTGTAGTTGAGCGTCGGAATGCTAGTTGTGACCGGTTACCTGGTACGGAATATTCTATAAAAGTTACACAAGGAAATTTGGTCTGTTGATCGTGAGTGGAAACATCCACTCTAACAGAGTCGATAAAACCGAGTGTGTTGATATTGGTGTGTCCCTGGTGGTGGGGTTGTTGGCGCATGACATTGTGGTAGACAGTACATTGATGGTGAAGACGTCAGCGCAGGAACTGTAGGTGGTAATGATGTTGACAGTGGTAATGATGTCCTGTTGAAACTTGGCGACGTCGGGGGGAATGCTTGTAGTTGGTAGTAGTAATTGTCGTCGTCGCGGTGGTAATCTTGGTTGAACAAAGCTGGTGGCGAAAAAGTCGCTCGGTGATGATGGTGTTTGAAGAGGTGCGCTTTTACAGACGGTCGACAGACAAATCTCTGTACGACCATTAGCGAAAACCTCAAAGAGAACGACCGTGCGAACTCAAAAAGGAGAAATGGTGATGAATGGAAAAACAGAGGACTCCTTTTATTTAAACGTATCACACGGTCGAACACAAAATATATATCAATGATGATATACAAATAATGTTATACTTCGATAACATTAGTGAATTCGTAAATACCAGTAATGAAGAGACGATAGAAAAGACAACCGTATGAAATGAATAACAAGAGATATTTAGTGTGGCATAAAAGATGTATGTGTTTGTGAGAGTGTGAATGCGACATATAAGAACATGATAAAAGACAGGCCGTCTATATGTATGTGAGATATCACAGCAGATAGAAAGTCAGTACACGTGAGAGTTTTATACCAAGTTCTTGAGTACACAATTGGAAAGTCGTGTTGACTATGGTTGGAGATGTTGGTGGTCATCGTTGCTTGGTAGTTCAGTCTCCATGGCCGCATTTGTTCTTTAGTCGGGTTCACCAGTTATAGGTTGGTAGTCCAGAATCCATGCTGCGTTTTTCTTCGTCGGGGTCACCACTTTATAGGAAAGTTGGTTATTGTAGCTCAGCGGGCTGCATGTTCGAATCACGTCGGGGGTCACCATTTTATAGGAAAGTGGGTTATACATCATTAGATGTATACCTGACTTTCCTATATAAAATTAGAAATATAACGGAACGCTGAACTCCAGACTATCAACTTAAACAACATTTATTCAGGTGGTTAATATATACATCTTTAGCTCTTGTTTGTTGTTACAGCTTCTGTGTGTGTGAGCATTGTTGTTGGGACGTTGGTATGTAGATGTAAGCGAGCTGTCGAGTGTAAGTTCGAAAGATGGAGAGAGACAGCTAAACACGTCCATGCTCAATCGCTGGCCAGCGAGAAAGAGACAGAATAGAAGCGGGAACGCTTGGTTGTTGAATTCCACACATGCGTGAGACTACGCATGCGCACAGCGTTACTACACACCTAATACCAAACACTCCTGTGCATCTGCGATATACAAAGACAACCTTCTTTGGCAGCTTTCCTGTGATTACACTATATGTCTTGTGTTCACATGCTTTACACTAGTTTGAAGTTATACCCAAGGTGGTAACAAATTATGCTTTGAGCCATGGTATTGTTAGAACTGCTGTACTGAATATTGATAATTAAATTAATCAACTCTGTTGTGCGTCTGATGTAATTAATAGATATACTTAAATTTTATATGTGTAGTATTAAATTATGTAGAAAATGTACATCCATCATACTTTAAGTGTTATAAATCCAGTTCATGTTTACCCATAACCAGATTATATTTATCCATAAATAACTGAGGTCACAGAAAAAACTGACTAAGGTGTAGCAAATTGGTGTTATTTATCATTCTTGAATGTAAATCAAACAGATATTTCTGCATATGTTGCCATTACAAAGTAGGCATGATTTAATTAGATTCATACCTAACTCTAAATAATGAATCTGATCTTCATTTATCATATGGAATTTTTTGGAAAAGTGCTTACCACCAAATAAAATTTGATGATAATTTTCAGGATTGAATTAACATGCCTATTGGTTTATTGAGATAAACATAATGCTGTATTGCAAAAATTGTATCATATATCAAAATGCAATAGAAAAGATATTAGTGAAGTATATCAATAATAAAATAGTTTATCAGAATGATGTTTGTGTAAGTGTAACAGCCCAGGATTATTTGAACTTCAAGGCTAAGATTACGTCGAATCATTTGAAAAAGTTGGCTTGACTGTCAACTAAGAATAATAAATATTTATACAAGTTAGTACAATGGCAAGAAGCAAGATGCAATTTGGAAGAAATATATCTTGAATGATAGAAACATGCTTCTTTATTGTTGATGAAAAGAAAGAGACAAGGAAATGCTATTATGAGAGGTTGTTGAATGAAGAAAATGCATGGGGAAAAGAAGGTCTACCACATGTTGACTCAACAGACAAACCAGTCAATTAAGTCGATAAGAATATAATAGAGAGCGAGAGAGAGTATTCAAGGATATGGAGGTAGGTTAAGCAGCTGGTCAAATGGGAATAGTATCTGAAATGCTTCAAATATCTGGAGAAGTAGAGCCCATGCTAGTCACTTGAATAGAGGACAGTATCATACCCAATTACTGATATAGCAGCATCATTGTAAACTACTACAAGGGCAAAGGAGATGCACAAGAGAGCAACAATAGCAGAAGCACCAAATTATCAAACTAGAAGGTTGCAGAAAGAGTTAGAGCATAATTGGTTAAGAACAGAATTAGCCTACATGAGATACAGATCAGCTGTATGTCTGGAAGAGGTAACACTGATACCATTTGCTTGTTAGACAACTGAGAGAGAAGTATTTAGCTAAGAATAATCCGCAATACCTAGTATTGGCTAACTTGGAGAAGGCCCTTGACAGTATGTCATACTCTGTAACTTGATGGTCACTAAGAAAACTAGGTGTAGACGAATGATTTGTGAATGATGTACAAGCCATATATAGAGGCCTAATTTGTAGAGTGAGAGTCAGCAGTAAGTTCAGCAAAGAATTTACTTAGAGGTTCATTAGGGAAAAGTTCTTTGACTCCTCCTGTTCATTATAATCATACAGTAGAATTAGCCACATGACACATATAAGCAACTAGCCTTTGGGAACTGTAGCTCCCAATGGAAGGCACCTTAGACTGTGACAATCTATCCATCTCATGCCAGCATGATAAGCAGACATAAAATGATGATAATTGCTAAACAAACATCTGCTGTTGCAACATTTCTTTAGTGCAGCTTTGACGTGATATGATGACCAATGTCCTTTCCATCCTGATGAACAAAGTAATGTTTCTTGAAACCTTGCAAATATACCCAAATGTGCTGCACCTAGAAAATTTGTGACTGAAATTTCATTTGTATATTCAATCTGTTTTAAATTCTACACCAGTTTTGCTCAGCACAGGCTTTATGAAAGCTCATCTCCAAATTTTTGCCATCAGAGATTCATCCATTATTCTGGCACATATTACATGTCTAGAAACATTTTGACTACCACTGTACACAAATGGTCATGTTGAAAAGCAAGCTTTGTCTAAATCAATAAGCCTTTTTCACATACTTTGGTGTGAGCTGAAAAACAGCTTGAATCCAAAATTATGCAACCAGCAGTGCTCTAACAAAGAGGATAGCAAAACAATAGAAAGTCACACATTTAAGCGAACTGCTAAAATGCAGGAAGAGCTAATAGATACAAGAAATTCCCACATAATGTAGAAAGGACGACATGCATTTGAAACCTATGAGTTCGATCTCATCCCAAATTGTTGACAAGTTCACATAGACACAATATCCCAGTGAAATTAAATACGTAAGGATTTGAGCCAATATACGCAACTCTGTATATTTATTTATTCAAACAACCTACAAGGGAGTCCCCATGATGTCACTCGAGCTGTAGGAATATCAGCCAAACCTCTAAATCACGTCGTAAGATCTTAAAAAGAAGGTAAGATACATCAGATAACGTCATCATGGATACCACTAATTAAAACAAAATCCTCATGGTTGGAATTCTTATAAGTTTGATCAGTCATGAACGACCTCGATCTAAAGATGATCCCGAAGATGTCTGTTTTTTGTATATACGAAAGAAATTGTTGTATAGTGCTCAGGGTGCAGTATAAGCAAAATGGATACAGCAACCAAATTTCTTTCAAATAAACACCCTACCATAAAATAAGTAAATAAACAAATAACATGATGTAGTCTTTCTTGACATATGTTACATCTAAAAGACAGGGTGAACCGCCTTTACCCATAAGTCTGCCTGTCCGGAATAACCTAAACTAAACACACTATACAAACTTAAGGTATATTTTAGAATGGAATTCTTAGATTGCAAATACTTATGGCAAAGCCACTACGCACAAATCTCTATTTTTCGCTTCCCCAAAAATCAGTAACCTCGTTTCTAAGAGAGAAACCAATAATTTAAGAGAATAAATATAACGAAACAAAGGAATTTTTTTTTTTCACACTCATCACACAAAACGATAGAAAGAGTGAGAAGCGGATATGACGTTTCTGCATTTCCGGAATAGTTAACTTCTTACACGTGCTGTTCCGAACTTGGTGTCCGAAGAAAATTTGCTAAAATATAGCAATATATTTGTTAGCTGAGTGTTTTGTTTCTTTTAAAACATCAGCATACCAATTTGTCTTCTTTGAAATATATATAAATTCAGCTTATCAACGGAGAAAAACAAAACAAAAAAAAAATTGAGGATTATCGAGAAAGAATGACTGCGAAGGTTAATGAAGATTCAAAAAAGAAAATAAAGAAAAAAGTTGGTATCATTTTTATTTATATGAATATCATATTTTAACGTTCCTTTGTTATCGAAAAATGTAATTGAACAACTTAAAACCGCTATTTTATTCAATGTACTAGTAATTCATTTGGATTTAAGTATGTATTACTCTAGTGTGCGCCTTCTATCAATTTTTCTGTACCCACGAGGTTTCTGCAAATCCTTTGAATTTAGAGACAAGACTGCACCGACTCAAGTTATCTTGAAGTGACGTTTGATTGCCTTCAATTTTTATTTAATAGTAAAAATATTTTTAGTACATATTTTTACGTGATTGATAATGGAAACCTTACATTTTCCTCCATGTAAAATTATAACTTTACATGAGGGCGTTATTTTCATGGCTTCTGCTCCAACAAAATTCTTGCAGATGAGTTGGAGACAGCGTCTGATATCTAGTGCTTAGTGCGATAGTTCTCTTTAACTCTTTATATGAAGATTAATGACTTCTGCTTTCATTTTCTAATCCTAAAGCTAGAGAATATGAAACAAATATCCCTTTGTACCCTCCCTCACCTTCTCGATTATTCACTTTGTAAGCAAAAAAAAAAGTAGACCTGTCTTCAAATTCTGATCGGCGGTCTTTTGGAATGGCAATTACTACCTCCTGGAGAAGGGAAAGTACATAGAATGGGGTGGTTCTTTCTTTCTGTGAAATAATTCATGTCCGAAAACTTCTTTTTTTCACACCAATTCCCAATTCCGTACCCTTTTCCGGTTACACAATACTGGTGTAATAGTAAAAAGTTAAAAATACCTATACTCAATATATATGGATACGAGGATTGAATGAAGATAATTTGTAGAAGCAGAAGAATCAAAAAAAGATATGTTAGAAATTGAGCATCAAAACCATTCAATGTCCTACGAATACATTTAAAAAAAATTTTAACGGTCTAAGGCCCACAAGGGAATACCTATTATTGACTCCTGCATTATCTAGGTAGCACTCCTTTGTTCACTATTTTCTTAATAGTTTCTGTTTGTAGGAAAATACTTGTAGAAAACACCTCTAAAGTAAAGGCGAAGGTAATCGGAAGGAACATTTATGGTGTCTAGTGAATACTGCGTTATATTTGTGATATTGGATTTGGATTGCTCGTACATTTCACTGCAAGGCGAGGCTCTCAACATGTTCTCTCCACCAACCATGGTCTGGTGTGCAGGCCGTGAATTTGAGCTCGATATACTGGTTTGAAGAACCTTGTCACACTAGCTCGACATTGCTTGGCAGATATTATAGATGTCTTTGTGTGATATTTTAGATGCAATATAATTGGATTGGGTCAGTTGCTTTGGTCTTTAACCCATGAGCATTTAGATTACTTTGTCAAATATAATGCTTTATTTATTCACTTTGTTTTGAATTAATCATGCATCATCTCGTAGCTTCAAGATTTTGGTGATTGTTTATTTTTAGAACGACATTGTAGGGTAGGTGTATGGCCGGGTCTGGCCTGTTTGAAAATAAAACAGAATATTTGGTTCTGATATGGTTCGTTTAAATGTTAAAGGTTTGAATCTGAATTATTTTGTAGGCACAGGATTCATTATTTGTTCACTGGTGTGGATTCACATATTAGTGATTCTGCTCACCTATGAGTTGTCTATGCAAGACTATCATTGCTGAAAATGTTTAGGTGCTTTTTAGTGTTACTGACGCCTTATTTTTTGTTTTTGTAGTGTATTTGTAAAGATGCTTTAGGGTAGCTTTTCCAATCTCTGAAACTATTCATTTGTTGGTAAGCTTTCGTTTTAGCTCAAGTCAAATCGAAACGTAGCCCATTAGTTAAGGTGGTGATTAAAAATCTTTAATCATTCTTTCTTTTTCTTTACTTTTGGATTCAGCTCGAAGCGCTGGATACGTAGATGATGGTGTTAAATCTACCAGTCAAGAACTCCTCCAACATGCTGACACATAGTCAGATAGATAGACAGACAGATAAATAGAGAGAGAGATAGGCAGACAGATAGATAACTCCGGCCAGTTAGTAGCCAAAGAAACAGATTTCAACTCAAACCAGCAGTAACGTTCCTTGTTTTTAGTTCTACTTTCACTTCTGACAGCTAATACCATGACAGTGCCGAATTTTCTTCTTTTCCACTTCTTTGAGGCAAATAAATTTTTCCGGAATCGGATCCTTCTCAACAAAAAAACATGGGATTCCGTAAAAAAAAAAAAATCGGATCTTGTGAATTTTCCGAAAGTCCCCTTCCCAGAGTCGTCAGCGCGCATTTTTTTCCATATTCGTTTTCCACACACTTGTTAACCCCCGCACCAAGGCTGTTTTTTTTTTTTGTTCCCGGGTGAAGGTTTTTATATTGACCCAAATGTCTTCTACTTATAGCCTTGGGACAATCAAAACCCTGTTACACGACGGCTTCTTTCAGTTTCCATCTACCAAATCCACTCACTAGGCTTTGGTTGGCCTGAGGTTATAGTAAAAGTCACTAGCCCAAGGTGCCACACAGTGGGACTGAACCCGGAGCCATGTGGTTGGGAAGCAAGCATCTTACAACAGTCATTCTTGGCCTTTGAGTCACAGGCATAGCTGTGTGGTTAAGATATTTGCTCCCCAACTATGTGGTATTGGGTTCAGTCCTATTGTATGGTACCTTGGGCCAATGTCTTCTACAGCCTCAGGTTAAGGAAATCCTTGTTAATGGGTTTGGTAGATAGAAACTGAGAGAACCTCATTGTGCATGTGTGTATGATTGGATGTGCTCAACATGCAAAATTTAAACCAATGTGAATGCAATTTCTGTTGTGGAATATCCAACTATCAGGTAGGAAAAGGCTTATCTCAATCTTGGCAAATCCAGTTGGAAAAGGCTTGTAATAAATCTGTCAACCTTTCAACTGTTTTACAGAGTTTGATGCTTATCGAGTTCCTTGTGTAGATGATTTGGTCAGAGGTGTATCCAAACTTAAATACTAATGATCTTTGTGGCCTCCTATCATCAAGTTGGTATACTACCTGAGAAAAGACAATATGCTCTTTCCAAACAGTTGGGTTCTTTTATCTGTTTACTTGTGTTAGGTATCTATTCATGTTTAGCTTGTGGTGAAAAGAAGCATGATGTCTTTCCAATTTCTTAAAAGCTAACGATCATAGTAATCTGACTGTAAACATAAAAAATGTAGATATGATCTAACTTCTATTAACTTCTTAAGGTATCTGATTTCATATGGAGAATCAAGTTATCATCATCGTTCCAGAATATTCAACTCTCAGGCTTTTGAAAAGCTATCTATACCTCAGAATCATCATCATCGTTTAACGTCCGCTTTCAGAATATTGAATTACAATGGTTGCTTGGGTTCTTCATGTGTTACATACACAACCCGAAATAGATCCTTTTCTGGTTTTGAAAATTGGGCCAGTGATGTAAATTTCATCCAATCTGAGAATGATGTAAAATGTATCAGTTCTAGTAAAGATTATATTAGATGGCAGCTGTTATTGCTTTTGGTAACTATTTGCCTTTTACTAGTGAAACATGCTACAACATTACCACCAGGTGATAGCTGTGTGGTGTTTTCATCCTGTACCACATTGTTGAAAAAAAAGAAGCTTATGTAGTTATAAAATCGTTTCCTTATGAAACAACTTAATGAAAACCGTAGAAAAATAAGGATAAAATCTTACACGGGAGAATTGAACTTTTCCCTCATACATGATAAACTATAGACCTAATTTAGAGAATCTTTTAGCTGTACTTTTGCTACTACTTCATTATTTATAATTACTACATATGGCTGGATGCCCTTTGTAGTGTACTCGAGTTTTGTTGTAACAGGACCACTGTTAGAAAGATTGCTTTGCCCTGTATAACTAAGGAGACAAATTTGAGTGCAGGAGTGAAACAAAGAGACTGATATGATAGATGGAACATAGTGATGGGAGCAAGTGAGTAATGAAACATAGTGATTGCTATATGTCACCTGTTGGAAAGCAGACTGAGTAATGTCTGTTGAAAGTGAGAAAGAGCAATTTATGTCAACATGGTAATAGAAGAGAGAGAGCGAACATGTACTGTGAGTGAGAATGATAGCAAAAAGCCGTGATGAGAGAGAGTAATTGCAATAGAGATAGGTGATGGTTGTTATTAAAGAGTGACATGGAGAAGAATGAGATAGCTAGTCAAAGAGAAGGGTGATGAGAGGGGGATAATGAATATGGACAAAACTGAAACCATCCCTCATTACATCAGGATGGAAAGGAGGTAATGTAAAAGGCAATGTTGAGGGGGTGAATGAAGACATGATACCATCCTTCATTATATAGTGTGCTACAGTGGATGGTGTCTCAACAGATGTAAATAATCATCTCAACTTATATTACCTTAACATCTATTTGCAAAACTTGCATAGGTTTTCTCAAGCACTGCTGTATTGACAATTGTTATGATCCTTCACTTCCTTTGCAAAGTTCAGCTTTTTGAGATCAGTCTTCAAAATTTCATGTTGTTTTAGGTCTTTTCCACTTAGAACAACTACTACTTGATAAAACTGACATCTTCTATATGTGTCATATACTCATATTGATGCAGTCTCTCTTGCACAGTACATCTGATTTCTCTTATATCCAGCTTTACTCTAAATCCATTTGTGCTCTGTTCCTTAAGCACACTACAATTACACATTGAGTAGAGCTTGATTATTTCTTTCTGCATTCAAAGTCCTCACCCCACTACCATACAGCATTGCACTTCATACACAAACATCATACAGTCTGCCATTTACCCTAAAACAGAATTTTTTTGTTATCAGATGTAATAACTCTGAACTTAATTACTTTTAACCCTTTCAATCCAGAATTTTTTCTCAAGATTTGCATGTATTTTCTCTAAAATTTGGGTAAAACTATATAGTGTAGATGCTTATTAGACAGTTTATAACGGTGCCAATTATGTAAACACTATTTTTAGTTTGGTACATATTTGTACCATTTGGGTTTTCTAATCTACCAGGTATGTAACATTGTATTTAGATGAAGTACCAGGTATGTACCGGTTATATCAAAATATCGCAGTGAATCTTGCAAAAAAAAAATTGAATATTTCAAATATTAGAGAGTAAGATGAAGGTTGATTGAAAAACTGTATATTTCTACACTCTCTGAGTGGTTGGCGTTAGGAAGGGCATCCAGCTGTAGAAACTCTGCCAAATTAGATTGGAGCCTGGTGTTGCCATCCGGTTTCACCAGTCCTCAGTCAAATCGTCCAACCCATGCTAGCATGGAAGGCGGACGTTAAATGATGATGATGATGATGTGTGTTTAATTCACAGGAAAAAAGTTTCTCTATTTTTATAAAACAACTGGTAAAATCTTAGCTATACAACAAACTACAGTGGTACAAGTGTGTACCTATACAAAACCACAATAGTACAAGTGTGTTCTACTCAAAATTATTTACTTTTAGAAATATGTATTGCAACAATGTTGCAAGAATATTACTATCCAATGCTTATAAACTATGCACAATGTGTTTATGATAAGTTTACAGTGAAGAAAATGTTATAAATAGCTTACTAAAGCATGAGAACCAATAATAAACACTTAAAAGCAGTTGGTAATGGTGAGGAGTTTGTATGCATGGGAGCCTTTTGAGCTGTCATTATAGTGTCATACACTCCAAACATGTCTGGTGCTACATACTTAACAGAAAAACTGGAGTGGAACTATGCTGCCTCACATAGAATGGGAATTTTAAAGATTTGGGTTGTAAAATTTTTGACTGGTACAAATATGTACCAGCCGGGCTGAAAGTGTTAAGGAGCCTTTTAAGCATTTCAAGAAATTTGTTCTAATCTTCTCTTATTGCTTACAGTGTGCCTTCTCTGCCAGCCTGTGATCTGACTATGCCTCTTCATTTATACAGAGTACACCATATGGAGTTCTATGTATTACTTTTCTACATATTGAGCATGACTATTTCCCTGATAGTAGCAAGGTCCTTTCTTCTTTTGTACAGATTAAAATTTCAGTCTTTGCTAAGTTTACTTTGAGATCTTTCGAGTCTTGATGTTACTTCCATATCTGGAATTTTTTTTAAATCTTCAGATTCAGCAAGGCCATCAGCATACCGAAATTCTCACAGCCATCCAGTTTTAAATTCGTCTCTTATGGCTTGAATCAGTGTTTGTCATAGGTGTGTGTGTGTAGAGTGATTGAAAAAGAAGCTATAGAGATTGCAAAAGAAGCAGGCAAATTGCTGCTTTTAATAAAATTAAGGACAAGTATCTGAAACGTTGGATTTTCACTCCTCACAACAATATCTGATCTTTATGGATTAACGCAGATCCGTTTCTTTGGATCCTAGATCTTACCCAATTAAGTCTATAGCTGATGTCCATACATCAGCTGTATAGTCTTGCTGTGAAATAAGGCACACGAACCCATTTTTGGCTGCATGGGCTGAGTGTTGAACGGATTGGTTTCATTGTTTGACAGCTCAAGATTTGCTCATTTCTCTGTCCCAAACAGACAGTGATGGTAATTGAAGGCTACTTAGGAAATTTTAAACATATGCTTAAGTGCAGTCTGACCACGTACTATTAATTGGCACGTAGATAGCCTGACAGTAATTACTTTAAGTGCGTTATGAATACATATACAGTTATAGGGTTATGGATAAAGTATATGTATTTGTTTTCGTATGTATTCTGAGTGCGCAGTTAAACCAAAGAGGGGATTTTTTGGTAGCTTCGGATTACAAAACGAGTCAATTCGATCTTCGCTACAAAACCCTTATAAAAAGTTTTGTCGGCCTTATATCACAATGAAACTAAAATCGTATGGATGTGAGAAATAGAAGGGAAATTCTCCTTCGAAATCATCCTAACATAACCAGAGAGAGATATAAGAAATGTTAAAAAAAAAAAGTTTCTTGGCTGTGTGGTAAGTAGCTTGCTTACCAACCACACAGTTCCGGGTTCAGTCCCAGGCATCTTGGGCAAGTGTCTTCTATAACCTCGGGCCGACCAAAGCCTTGTGAGTGGATTTGGTAGACGGAAACTGACAGAAGCCCGTCGTATATATATGTGTGTGTGTGTTTGTCCCCCTAGCATTGCTTGACAACCGATGCTGGTGTGTTTATGTCCCCGTCACTTAGCGGTTCGGCAAAAGAGGCCGATAGAAAAAGTACTAGGCTTACAAAGAATAAGTCCCGGGGTCGATTTGCTCGACTAATGGTGGTGCTCCAGCATGGCCGCAGTCAAATGACTGAAACAAGTAAAAGAGTAAATACTGTATGTAGGGTTATAAATAAATGCCCCCCCCCCCAAAAAAAAACCGGAGTGGATTTTTACTGTGAAAATTTCGTTCATACTCTCACTCTTTTCTGTAGTCATACATTCTCAATGTATAAAACAAGTTTATAGAACATAAAGACCACATGTTTGTTGGGAAAATATTGCGTTAACTGCCGGATTGTTCGAAAGAATGAATCCTCAGTGGATTTGAATTTTAAAATGTAGTCGAGAGCTAACAAGAGGAACTTGTACGCAATATGCTGAATATAGAAGTTACAGCTCCTTCAACTCGCTGTTTGAGGAAAAGAAAAACAGTAGGTGGTCGCAGCGGAACACCTTCACTCATAGGGCTGATCTAAGTAGAACAAGTAACTATATGGAGAATCTTACAAACTTTCGAGAAGGTGAAATATTTCTTTTTTCGGAACAGTGGATTTCGAAGCACACAAATCTATAAATAATAGCATGCAAATATTGAGTTGAAAAAAGTTCTTCAATAAAAGAATAATAGCAGTGTTAATATATTGCTGACTTGAGGTATATTTTGCAATGTTTCCCCATAAATTAAGCTAAATTGCAATTGAAACCATTTCAATTATCATATGCTGAAAGTACAGTCTGTCACACACCCACTCCATTGTTCGCCTCTCTTCAGATCTGGGACCTTTGTGTCCGAGTCAGACCAATTTTGAGCAATAGTAAGAAAGTGCAGGTGTGATTGTATGATAAGGAGTTTGCTTCTTTGCCACACGGTTCTGGGTTCAGTCCCACTACGTGGCACCTTGGGCAAGTGTCTTCTACTATAGCCACGGACCGACCAAAGTCTTGTGAATAGATTTGGTAGACAGAAACTGTAAGAAGCCCATTGTGTGTGTGTATAAAATATATATATATATATATATATATATATATATATAGTTTTTATGTTCGTGTTAATGTGTTTGTTTTGCTCAGTTACAAAACCAATTTTACAAGTACCAGGCCGAAAAAAAAAGGCCCAGAATCTATTCCTTCGACTATAATAAATTTTCAAGGCGGTACCCCAGCATGGCCGCACTCCAGCGATTGAAATAAATCTAAGATAAAGTAAAGTAAATGGAAAAGAATTTCTAATTGTCACACGGAATGATAATGAGGTAAACGGATATGACGTTTTCATATTTCCGGGTTAGCTAGAATTTTACACGTGCTCTCTCGAACCATGGTCAAGAAAACTTACCAAACTATATTTGTTATTTATAACAGATTTATATTTGTTAGCTGAGTGTTTTGTTTAACCTCGCCGTACTTGTTTGTCTTGTGTGTAAATATATATATATATATATATACATAAGTTCAAAGGAGAAAACAGTAAAATTGAAGATTGTCGAAAAGTTAGTACTTGGAATGACTACGAAAATTAATGGAGATTCAAGAAAAAAGATGAAGAAAAAAGTTGGTATTATTTTTATTCACATAGATGTTGTATTTTGATTTTGTTGTAGAAGGATTTTCACTTGTATAAACAACTTTACTTAGCTTTATCTACTCTGCTCTCAGTTGTATATACTGAAACAATAAGCAAATGAGGTTTTCTGTTGAATTTTCAATCAATTCTTTGAGTAGCGTGAGTGAGTTAATGTAAATTCAGTTATTTTTTTTGAAAATTGTCCACTATATATCTGTATATATATATATAAAACTTTTGTTTTCCGATCGGATTTTTAAATGTATACTTTTACGAAATAACACTTGTTATATTTTTAATAATCACTATAAATTTGCTTCTACACGTGAGATGTACCGCCATAAGAAGACTTCTGTCGTAATTATAAAGAATGGACTGCTTCACGTGAAGTACCTGAAAGGATAATTTCTTTATACTTAATCTCATGTAAAATTTTGTAATTATATTTATGATAATTTGTCGACAACGACGAAATAGAACTTGAAATTTTGGGGGGTTTATCATTGTACTTGAGGCTTTTTTAGTAGATTGATCGGTGGATAAGTCAAACTTTAATAATTATAATATACCTACAAAAGTGTGCCCCCTCGCCCAACTTTGTTTCCTCATAACTTTTAGAAAAATGGAGGTTTTTATTTTAACGATCTATATTGGCATTTACTACGCTCACCAAAAATCGGTCGTTTTAACCAACATAGTTGTGTGAAGTACACGTGTTTGTGTGTGTGTGTGTGTATGCATAAAAGCTACCTCCGCTATAATACGGAAGGGATCACATAGAAACTACTAGTACAAAAATATAAAAGTGGATACTTTCTCCGAAACCTCTAAAAGCGTGCTGTTTATCTCTGTAGAATATACCATAAACTGTAAATAACAACTCAGTTCATTTAATCCTAGTAGTCACTTGTATAAAATGATTTATTTGTAAATCCAGTCAATGTAGCTTGTTTCTATATTCACGCGCATATTCGACAACTAAACGCGCGCGGAGTTTCTGTAGTAGTCGTTGGAATCGAACCCGGAATCGCATAGTTGCGAAGTGGACTTTTTAACCACAGCCATGTTTACCTCTCCACATAAATATTCTACAATAATACAAGCCTAGATTAGCCTTCCAAAATGCATTTTCAGAAAAGGATAATCAACCTAATAAATATAGAATCTAAATTTGATATATGCCAGTAATGTTGAGGAATCTAAGAGTAGATCTTTGTGCAAATGCGCTCCGCCCCTTCTGTCTTCAGTATTTCAGTGTCTGTGAAGCTACAATACCGAATTGATGCCGGTATTATTAGGCGGAGTCCTTGCATAATCGTGAGAATTTCTGAAAATTCTTATAAAGAAAAATGGGGTCTAATGCAGTTTCGCACCTCTTCTTGAAAAATGCTTTTTTTTTTTTAAAGTTTTTTTTCTTCAGATTCCTACGTTTCAGATGTCGGAGATTACGAATATACAAAAAAATACCCCACCACCGCCACCAATCCCATTTAAAATTTTGAACTTTTTTCGAAATTTTTCCCCCCTATGTTTTAGATATGCAAGAAACCACGTTTTGAAACTTTTAAATTCAATAAGCATATAGATATGTGTATAAAGAGATAGATATGAATGTCTTCCTGTGGCTAAAAACATTAGTAACACAGTCTTCTATAGGACCGCCACATTTAGTTGACAATTATTTTATAAATAAATGGACAGGGATGAATAGTTAGACAAATAAATAAATGGATGAAAAAATTCACAATTTAAAATCGGGGTGGGGTGGAATTTGAGCCCCTTATTAAACTTAATGTTAAATATTAATGTTTGTTTCTCATAAAATGTTGTTTATTTAATTTACATTAAATTACTATTTACTGATATTTAAGGCAAACAAAAGTAAAACGCAAATTCTTTCCCTTTAAATGTTTTTGTCTGTATTTAATTTCGATTTGCATCTCTAAAACGTAGGAATCCGAAAAAAGTTTTTCAAAAAAATTCATTTTACAAGAAGTGCGAAACTGCATTAGCCCCGAAAAATGTTATGATGTGCTTCGATCAGAACTCTACCTGTTATTTTTACCTTGTCGCGTATAATTTGAAAACTATTTTGCTGCTATTTCTAAACCCGGTCAAGCAACCACGCCGATGTCGACTTGGTAGTAATATAGTTTCGTGTGTTGTCCATTCTAAAGTCAACCGTGATTGAGTGGTTCTATGACCAGTGGCTCTGAAGCCGTTCGTCTGTTTTTTTTTTCTTCTCCAAGTAGGCTTTCCTCAGAACTATGTTATCCAATACATCCATCCTTCTTCAGACGATAAGATGCGACTTAAAGGATATTTGGCTGGTATTTCTAGCAGGCTGTGAGAAAGGGGTGACGTTTCGAGCAGTTTTTCTTTGAAGGGATAGCTTAGCCCATCATTAAGCAGACATGTATGATTTAAGGTATTACAGTCGTGACCACCTCGTTTTTTTTATTGGTACGTTTAGGACTACTATATCAATATGATGTGTCCTTTATGTGATGAGACTTGTATGGTTTGAGTAAGATTTGGATGCTGTGTCTAGAGTACGTTGAGTGACCACAGAAGAAAAAATAACTTGCTCATTGATTGCCAAAACGATGGTTTATAATATTAGATGCGAGCCACAAAGTGGAACGTGGTAAAATTAATTTAGATTAGTGGTTAAAATTATATAATAGCTAACGTGTCACATGGAAGAAAAGCAGGTTGAACGGATGTGACGTTTTCATATTTCCTGAGGCGTCAGCTTCCCACACGTGCTTATCTGATTTGGGTGCGCGAACCAAGTTCAGTGACGTGTTTAGTCGAGTTTATTTATTTGAAATTTTCGGCATTACCAGCTATTTCTGAATATTATAAAATCGAATTCTCACAGGCCGGAGAAAATTAAAAAGCGTTAACTCAAGGATGACTGCGAAATCTAGTGATGATTCGGAGAAACTCAAGAAAAATGTCAGTTTTGTTTTAGTCTTTTAAATATTATATCAAGTGTTTCACTCACCCCATATTCAAATATAGATTCCACTTATATTTTGTATGAAAAAGATACCAGGTTTCAATCACTAAAAAAAAAGTCTAAGAATGAAAATATAACGAAGATTTTTAACATATATGCAAATCTTTGTAGAGCTCTCTTAAGTTAATAATCCGGTTTAAAAATTCATTATTGTATTTATTATAATCATAAACGAATATTGAATTTAAAAATTCAATTTAGATGTTTCTATTATTCCAAGTCTATTTTGTCCTTGATTAAATGTATTTTGATGGAAGATATGGACACGTGCACAGAAACAAATTTATGGCATTCTTTTCCGATTTCCAGTTTAAGTGATTCCCCTATATTGAGATCGTAACCATTCGCTTTGTGCATATTTCGATTTTGCACTGTCGCAATTAGAATATATCCGGAATTGATAACCACTTGTTCATATGTATACATCCACACAGGTATCACAGATATATTTGACACACTTATTACGTTAGCAATGTGAAAAATTTCCCCACTGCTTTATAGCGATCGAGTCACACTCGGGCGCACGCGTGAATTCTCAATGCGATTGGAAGACTAATTTTGTTTATATCCTTGTCCGGACACTTAGATATTAAAATTGAATATATTCGCGCCCATTTGTCAATTGCGTTCATCTAATAATGGATTAATTTACATTTATTGCTTGATAATTAAATAATACCTTAACTGTATCATTGGATATATAAAGCATGGCAACTTTTAAAGTAAGTAATATTATACATCAACTTAAGATTATTTTTCAGATCTGTATAGAAAACTAAACGCGATTCCGTTCGTTGATTATGAACTTCCTAATATGACATATGCCTCCAGTTTATATATGTAATTACTGTTTCTTGATTGACTTATTAACTTAGGCTTGGACGTTTAGGTGAACTGTACTTTATTTCCAGCTTAGTGTTGTACGTATCTAGTAGCATTCGGTCAGTGACCACTTGATCACAAGTGTGCGGCGAAATTTTCGGGCACTTAGTATTAAGAAATATTCGAAATAAGTTTCTATGTTCTTAAATTTGCTAAAATGACTGGCTCTTCCATAATATAATTATTTCGTTAACACACTGTGTCAGATGAACTCACTCGCCAAACGAGTACAATTACGAAATATTTCAGTTATATTTTAATACAGTAACGTTTAACAAAATATGATTTTGATCTAAAAAGCATTTGAGGTCTGAAAAACTAGTATGATTTTATTTCGTAATTAACTTCACTTGGGGGTTTTCATCTCAAGCTCAGCATTTTTAATGCTTATTAAGATTGTTATTTTAAGCTCGTTACGAACGTGCCGTTATTGGTTGCATTTTAGTATCTAACAGAATACTTGTAACTTAGGAAGTGCTGCTAACTGGGTCATGGCTGATGGTTTGTTTAGCTCTAGTTTGTCGTGCTAGTAAAAACGTGAAAGCTTTTCGTTAATCAATATGAACGTTGCTTTTACTCATGTTAACTTTATATCGATTGTATTATACTTTTTACTCTGTTGCATATTGTGTGTGATTGTATGTGTGTGTATATATATATATATATATATATATATATATATATACACATACACACACTTACCAGAGAAACTGAACATTGACGGGGTTAAGCTATAATGAATATCTATATTTATAAGAGTACATCAAGAACCGCCTGCTCTTTATCTCGTTAGAAAACCACACATATACAGGCAAAAGCGTGGGGCGATATTATAATTCTAACTTCAGGAAAAGAAAAGTGCTTTCATCTCAGTCCACTAATTGAAACTTGTATGAATTTCAATTTGATAAGATTACCTAATAGTACATCTATGATCGTTTAGCTTATGGGCACATGTTAAAGATAATTTTTTATTTTTCATGTCCTGTTCCGTTGCATGAACAACACAGATTTATCTATTTTCCCTTTTACTGCTTCAAAAATAATTTCAGTGCTATCTTGGTCGATTGTCGTTCGTCCATCCCTTTTCCGCCATTACTGCAACTAAGTCGCCCGTTCCTCTCACAGTCTATAATATTCAGAATATGAAGTGCATAACATTTATTCACTCTTTTTCTTAGAATGCATGCCTGTAGTTATCTCGAGTAACTTATTCAATATTAAAGACATCTTCTATTCTTGTAATCTATTTTAAATCAAGTTGATTCCTTCGTTGTACTTAGACACGTGGATGTCTACAGAATGCACTTTTAAAAATAGTTTCTTTGTTGCAAACGATATATAATGCTGTAGTTTGTCAAATGGTAGTAATGGCACAGTACCAAATATAATCTATTATAATATTTCAAGTTTCCAAGATATGATCCTTAATTTTTCTTTTAATTTGGTTGGATTTAAAATAACGTAGCATAATACTTTTATATTTTGGAATACAATTTCTTAGGAAATTCGATCTCAATTTCTGTTGATAGATCAATTTTCGATTATTGTTATTATACAGTAATGTAAAATCTGCAATGATTATCTTCTAACAATTATTTTCTAATGAAATAAAAATTACAATGTTTATGTTCTAACAATTATTTTCTTTTGATATCCGACTGTTACGACATCAGTGTTAGTAGCTATTTAAGATATTTGTAATTTTGGAAATTAGATTGTAATCGTTATTAGAAATAGTTCCGACTATATAGGCGCAGGAGTGGCTGTGGGGTAACTTGCTTACCAACCACATGGTTGTGGGTTCAGTCCCACTGCATGGCCCCTTGGGCAAGTGTCTTCTATAGCTTCGGGCCGACCAAAGCCTTGTGAGTGGATTTGGTAGACGGAAACTGAAAGCCCGTCGTGTGTGTGTATATATATATATATTGTTTTTCGCCATGATAGATCGCTAGCCATATTATACATTCTTCATTTTCTCTCCCTGTTTCTTTCTGTGGAAGAGCGTAGGCTCGAAACGTTAAAGACTTTTTCACTTCCCGAACGTTAAACTAATACATCTGTTTGTTGTCTACATCACCTGTCTTCCTATTTTTTTTTTTTTTGTGAATTCTCCCTATATATATATCTTAGTATCTGTGTTTGTCCCCTTACCATTGCTTGACAACCGATGTTGGTGTGTTTACGTCCCCGTAAATTAGCGGTTCGGCAAAAGAGACCGATAGAATAAGTACTAGGCTTACAAAGAATAAGTCCTGGCGTCGATTTGTTCGACTAAAGGCGGTGCCCCAGCATGGCCGCAGTCAAATAAGAGAAGAAAAATATATTTTAAGATTGTGGTGTTGAGTCTAATCCTGTGTTTCATTGGTTTTATTGATTTCAGTTGAGAAGTTTTTAAATTATATAACATACATGACCATGCAATATTCAGAAATATTCATACTACATGGTTCCTGAATCGATTCTATTGTGCGGCACCCGGTGCAAGTGTTATCTGTAACTTTGACTTGAGTAAGGCTTTGATAAATTTGGTAGTCGTGAATTTCGAAACCATATCATTGCATTGGTTTGTCTATATTGCCGTAAAATGGTGCGTCGAGTTACGTCCCTTCCGATAATCAGATCGGTAAAATATGTACTGGGTCGATATGATTGACTAAGACCTTTGAAAGCGGTGCCCAAGCATAGCTGCAGTCCTACGACAATCCAACCAATAGAATATGTAACTTCTCTATAATAAATAGTACGTTACTTTTTGATATTTACAATGTCTTTTTAGTTTATACTTTTAGAGAAAATTATTCCTTTAAATAAAAAGTAATTTTACCTTGTAAGGAGTAATTAAAAGAAATTTTAATGGTACTTGGATATACTAAATAATTAACTGTAAGTTTTCACTAGGTCATTTAATTAACTGTATCTTGTGTTGGAATAGAATATTGCGGAAATTTACATGGTTTTAGTTTTTACATACTGAGTTTCAATTCTGAGTTAAGGAATAGGATGGATTCATTTAGCTCTTTTGTAACTGCTTGAACTCATTTTGAAAATAAAGAATTTGGTAGGATTTAGTAAAATGATCTTAGCCTTTTAATACCCACCAGCTCAGTTTAAAGGTATGTTTTTAATCAAAACTGCCTTTCATGATTTTGTTGATTTAAACACTGGTTTTTAAAAATTATTTGAAAAGTATTGAGTTAGCCAAAAAGTTCAGTTTTTGTTGGCACTAAACTTCAAGCACTCTAATAAGTAGCTAACTTCAGTCTGTCTCTTGTGCATGTGCACTCATTAGCTACTTGACACTTAAACACAGTTTGATGCAAACTTGCTGCTATGAGAAAGGTTGCATTTTGTATGCTTGGGATTACCCTGAAAATGGAAAACTAAACTGAACATTATTAACACCTCATGCTATTTTATTTAAAAAAAGGTAAGAAAGTGGCAGAAACCTGCAGGATGATATGTGCTGTATATGGAGAGGATGTTCTTACGGAATGTGTGTGCCAGAAATAGTTATCAAGATTTCAATCAAGTTTTTCGGTTCCAGATGCACTTTGCAGCTGAGATTAACAGCAGCATCAATCCCCATTATACAACCAGGATATCCAAATTGAATGTTGAAAACCATCTGCATCAACTTAGGTCAGCAGGCTCAGTCTTTGGGTCTCGCATTAATTGAATGAGATAAACCTCTCTCCCAGCAGATTTCAATCAAAGAAAGCACCCCCCCCTCCCCCTTTTTTTTTTTGAAGAGAATGGTGGTCGGGGATGGAAAAGAGTTATCTGTAACAATGTGAAATGCAAACAGATCATAGAGGAACGTTCAGAGCACGATTTCACTTGAAGTTTGTATTTTCAATTTGGGATTGGGAAAATGTCTTGTACGAGCTTTTCATGGACATGATCATCAATTTGGATGTGTGCTGTGACCAGCTGAACAAATTAAATGGAGTGATCCACCAGGAGCTTCCAGCACTTGCTTATTATAAGGCCACTGTCTTTCATCACCACAGATGTGGTGGTGGAAGTTACTGGGGCTTCGGTAGGTTTCGCCACACCCTAAAAATTGAATCTTGAGATTTTCACCTGTTTTAATCTCTTCAAAATTCATTGAATGACCAGATGAAGAGGATGTAATAATTCACCCGGATGTGTTTTTTTTACTGTAAAGATGGAAAATAATGGATCTGCTCACAAGATGGCAGAAGATACTGTAATGAAACAGTAATTATATCATTGACTGAATAAATCACATTGTGTTTAAAACTGGTTTTATTTTCCCCTTAAAAAACTGAATGGACTTTTTGGCCAACTCAGTACTTAAATAGAAATATGATAAAAAGTTAGGAACATACAAGTATTTTTGACTAACAAAGTAGATCAGTCTTGGGGTTGCAGTTTTTTGTCATTTTAGGTAAGATTAGAATATGCTGAAAATACTTTTATATATCTTCAAGTAAATCAATTGGTCAGTTTCATCCTTTTCCAAGCCATATCAAGAGAATGTTGCAACATATTAAATACACAATCAGATTTAGCATTTTGTCTGAACACTTGTTTCTTCATTAGAAAATTTCAGTTTATCTTTCTTTCTTTTTTTTACTGACAGGAAAACAAAACCAATATGAATGGAAATGCTTCTAGTGCATCTGATAATGACAAAGTTGATCCCCAGGTGGAAATTGGTGCTTTTAGTAATTTCCGTATTTCTGACACCTCTATTCAAAAATTGAAAGGTATTGTTTTTTGTTCTTTCTTCAGCTAAAACTTTTATTGTACTAATTTTCTGTGCTAATAAAGTCAATATGACGATTTCAATTCCCCTAAAACTTGAATGGATCAGTAAGTTGAATTTATGTTAGTATAGTATATGGAATGTATTCTATATATAGATGGTATAGTATATAGAATGCATGGATTGTATTCTATATATATATATATATATATATTCTATTATTAAGATTTTTTTTCTCTTTGTATGCAGGCATACACAATGTATTTAATTCCTGCTCCCCTTCCATTTATTTCATATACTTACAAGATATACTCAGTCAGTCAGCTTTCAACAGTTGATCATTTCATAGTTTCTTGTCTTCAAGACATAGCTATACACAGTGCTATATAAATGTGAAATATAAGTAGTTGAAATTGTGTAATCAGAACTTAACCTGATTCAATAAGTATGCAATTTGGACCGAAGTTCTGTTGAATCAGTTATTGCAGAATATATGAGAGTGAAGAAGATAAACCCACTAGTATGGCATCTAATATACACTGGATTGTACATGTGAAGTAATATGAAGTGCTAACTAGTCAAAATCAACCATGATTCACATGAAATTGTCAGAAGGCAGATTCATCGATACAAAAGCTCATGCTTGCTGTCAGCTAGGATTATGTCTCTGTATTACATTGCTTTCCTGTTGCAACTCAGATATGTATTACTACATCTTGCCATAAATTCATCCTTAAATTACATTCTTCACTTACGGCTACCATTTTCAGAATATTGTAAACGGCTCTACTTATTTCAAATCATTGGTGTGGGCTTATATTTCATTAATGACTGGCTATAAAGATTATTGTACTGTATAGTTTACCATATGAAGACTTGTGAGGTCTGTTATCCTTACAACTTTTCACTTTAGTTGCTGTTATTTTAGTCAGTGTAATACTGAAGACCATCATTGATATGCATTATCTAAATAATTTAAATTAATCTTTCATATTTCAGCACTGTTTCATTATCTTATCGTCATTTAATTTTTTGCAGCCAATAGTATTGATTATCTTTTTCCAATTCAATCACAAACTTTTGATTATGTCTATGATGGCCACGATGTTATTGCTCAAGCACGTAAGTCCTGTTCATTTCAATTCTTTATGATGTTGGTTTCATAATGTAATCTGTTTTTGTCTATTGCTTAATCAAAGAAGTGCAGCACTTGTGACCTTTTTCAGGTCCTTTGAAACTTGTGGAAGTGAGCTATCCTCATATCAGAGACCTGGTTTTGAATTGTTGGAATAAAATATATTTCACTGAAGGCTGAAATGACCAATTGAAGGTGTTACACTACTTGATAAAGTCCCCCCCCCCTCCCGAACAGGGATGGTCCTCCAGTGGGCTTCCACGCAGTTTTATCAACCAAATTCTACTAATAAGGCTAAGATTGAATCAAGGCTACTCTTAGCAGACACTTGTCCAAGATGCCATAGCACCATGTCTGCACTCATGCCTGTTGTAACAGCAATGTAATTTCACTAAGTAAACACTTATTACACACTACCTCACATTGTTATGGAAATGTTCTCTAGTCCTTCTATTTAAACCTTATTTTTACAGTGCTTTATCCCTTTTTGAAAAGAGTGCAAAATATAAACAAAGGAATAAGGAAGCCATAATGAATTTGAAAATGTTTGTGTAAAATCCAGCATTCTTCCTCTTTCCCATTAATATATTCTGTTTCTAGCTTACTGACCTACATGTGATTTTTTTTTTTTAAGCCACTTGTTTCATACTGTACAAAAGATAATTGTTTTATATGCCAATAAAACTTGTCTATAGGTAAGGAAGGAAGATTATAAGGCCAAATAAATGTTTTTGCTACACACGGACATCTCAAGTAAATAGGCACCATTTTTGAAAGATTTATTTCTAGAAATCAAATGATGTCATGTGATGCGTTGAAATACCTAATCTAGTATTTAGTAGACATGCTTTGTTCAGTTTTTAATGATTTAAACTGTTTGGGGATCTTACTCATGAGTAGTAGTGTCTGCTGCACACATGAAACTGTATAATGAGGGGTGTCTGAGGTGCCAGTGTATATGCTAGGCAACCTCACAAAGTGTGTGTGTCAAATTATGTGGAGTTGTTTTATATGCCATCGAGTTCAATTGAAAATCCAGTTCCTGCACAGTTCTTTCATGTCCAATATTACAATTCTGTCATTTGTTCCAATTGAATTTTGATTAAAATTTGTATGTTGATAAAACAAAAATGTTAATTCACGGTTATTTTAGTATTTACTAATATAATTGAAGAAAGTTTAAACAAAAAACACTAAATTATTTATTACATTCTTTGTCATCTGTTTCTTTGTAATTTATTTTAACATTTTTCTGTCTTCAGGAACCGGCACTGGAAAAACAGTAAGTTTGCTCATTTGATGATTTCTTTAGTAATTTTCATTCATTCATAACTATGAATAAAAATTGTTGGTATATTTTGACTTTTGCATCTACACTTATAAAGTTTTATTTGTTGCTAACCATTTCAAGAAAACCACTTTTCATTCAAAAAAATTACTTGACTTATCTTCATCCACATTAAAGTTTAGATAGAAGTGAATGACTTAAAAATGATTTTGGTGTGTGTTACAGAATGACTGAAGGTGAAAATAATTGTTTATTAGTTATATGGTCTTTGGAGGTAAGCCAAATCTATTGAGATTAATGGATCAACCATGTCTGAACCCAATAATCCTCCACTGAATCTTTCTCCATTATAGACATTCTTAGATACAACTTTATTAAAAAAGAGGAAGAACATATTGGATGATAAAGTACATTGCTTGAAAAGAAAGATGTCATATCATGACAGGAATTCTTTTCAGCACTAAGCTTGCTTTATCAGTGCTGAACTGATACTAAACATTCTTGTTCATGGGAGAAATGTTCTTTGGAATTGGTATTACTACTATTTAAATGTCCTTTAACTTGGCTTTTTTGAATGACGTAAAAGTGGTGGTTTGTGGAAAGATTATGATATATTTATATTTTGAATGTAACTTCTCAACCATTGTTAATGGAATTTATATAGGTGCTATCTAGAAAGCAAATTTTAAGTGTTCCTCTTATATAATCAGCAACATTATATTAAAATTTTGTTTAAGGACAGTTAAACAAATTGTGCCTTAATTATCTCTTTATACATAGGTGTTAACTGCTTTGTTTTATTTCAGCTTTCTTTTGTTTTGCCACTGGTAGAAAAACTGATTAAAAAAAAGAAAACAAAAGAAGGTCGAATGCCTAGGGTAAGAAAATAATTATGCTTTATGACGTATCTCTGTAATAATTCTACATAATTTTTACGTTTTCAAAACCACCTAAGATTTCTGTTTGTATTTAAATCAAAATATTGATGAGAATCATGTTATTACATTTGTGATGACAGAATTTCATTTGGTAAACAGGCTGTAAACTATTGCCAATTGTGTTGGAGATTTTAAGAATTTTTGATAGTTTCCCCCATCATCATCAAATGTCTACTGGCATGTGTTTTGCGGCTTGATGCCCTTCCTAACACAACCACTTCACAATGTACTGAATGCTTTTTAAGTGCTACCAACATGAGCGCTTTTGTGTGGTACCAGCATGGGTGTTTCTATGTGGCACCAGCATGTACTAGCCCTCAGGACAAGGGCCCCTTTTTGAGAGTAGGACATATAGGACATGCCTGCATGTATGGACAGCCACAGTCTTACTTAGTTTGATGTATCTTCTCAAACAAACTGCCCGAAGTCTTGGTCTCTTGTTATCTCCTCTGTGAGGCCCAACGTCTGAAGATCCTCTCATTATTTCATTCCATGTCTTCCTGACACTGCCTCTTCCACAGGTTCCTTCCACAATTAGATATTGGTACCTCCTTAAACAACTGTTCTCATCCATATGCTTTACATGAATCATACCACTGCAGTCTTCTCTCTTGCACACTACAACTGATGCCTCTTACCTAATTTTTATCTTAAATTGTTTACACTCAGTTGTAAATGCATACTTACATTACCCATCCAGTGGAGTGTGCTAGTTTCATTTCTTTCAAGCCTTTGGATGCCCTCTGTAGTTATAGCCCATGTTTCACTGCCATGTATCATAGCTGTATGCACACAGGTATCATAGAATCTGCTTTTTACTCTTGGGGAGAGGCTCTTTGTTAAAATAACCAGGTAGTGGAAATGATGATGATTAAAAATAAAATAAAATGAAGCATTTGAAAGTATTTCTCATACAATATTTTTGAAATTAACTACACCTAATTTTTAAGTCTTCAGAAATTACTCAAAATTTATTGACTATTTACATTAGTATATTTCCTTTCAAGTGTTCTCTATGACATTGAAGATCAATCAATGTGCACAGTTCTTTTTTTCTGTGCTTATTATAAAATAATTGCTATATTTGTTTATTATATATAGTCATATTTCAACAAAAATTGTATTCCATTGATCACTTCCATATTTTTTGATTAAAAAAAAAAAATTGTGTCTTACAAATTTCACAATTATTTTAGAATTTAATTGAAACACTAAATAGTGAAAGGTGTGTTGAATATTTATTTTCTTTGTATGATGTTTTGCCTAAATTATCTGAATTTAATTTTTTTAATTTTTTATTTCAATTTTCGTGTTTTCTAGGTATTAGTCTTACTCCCAACTCGTGAGTTAGCTAAACAGGTATATGAAGATTTTCTAAAAGTCTGTGGAGAGCTTTCTGCCTTTTGCTTTTATGGTGGAGTACCATATGAACCACAAGGTTAGTAATGTTGGTTAATAATGTAAGGTGCATGCATACACATGTATTGTCATCTGTTTTTGCATTGGCTGTACTCTTTCTCCACCAGTTTTTTTTTCTATCGGTCTTCACACAACAAAACCACTGAGTTACAAGATTTATTATTTACAAAAGACTAATGGCAATGTGAGGACAAGCTGAGAAAGGTACTTGGGTACACACCTCACCTGCAGGCTTCCCTATTCTTTCCATCTAGCAGTTACATTCGAAATATTAGTCACCTTGACCTACACTTCCATGCAATAGAAATCATGAAGCTGCAAAGTGAATTTCAAAAGTCATTTATATATACATACAGATACATATGCATGTGTGGAGGTGCTTAGGTGGAATGTATGTGTTTAGGTGGCTCATATATGTGTTTAGGTGGCTCATCGTGCAAAATAAGGTTTAATGCGAAGAAAGGCAGCCAGGAGATCCATGGCTGTTACTTACAAGCTACTGTGGCTTAGTAGTGTGTATATGCTTTTGTTTATTGCTCTGTAGTTGTGAGCAAACATTGACACCCCCGCTCCCGTTGACCCAATAGAATATCAAGGAGGTGACACTTTGAAAGCAGACTGGCCTACACAAGCACTCTGGTGATACTCAGTGTTGGCTGAATAGGCTGGAACATGAATGAAGTGGCCTTGCAAAAGCACAATGTGCCATCTGGTCCTGGAATTGAACCCATAGCCTTCACTAAGCTGTATGCCTTCAATAATATATACAATATTTTTGTGTGTACATTTATAGAATTTTATTGTGTTGTTACTGATTTGGTGTATGCAGTTACAAATTAATTTTGTTAGGACTGCTTTTATTTGTATCTTGTGAGCAATTTATAAAGCTCATTGATTATTAACGATAGTACTCTTAATTAAGCATTAATTAGTAATACTTATTTCAGTAATATATCTAAATAATTGTATAAATATTTTCATGTGATCACCAATTCCTTACATTCTGAAGGTTGCTTGTGGTAAAAGAATTTTTTTTGGCTGTGTAATTAACCAATTCATTACATAGATTAGCAGATATTTATATCTTTATATCAATGACTCTTGTTTTCTTCTATACTATCATTTCATGTATTCAACAAGATTTTTATTTCTTTTAGAGCGTGCATTGTGGAAGGGCTTGGACATTTTAGTTGGCACACCAGGCCGTATTCTTGATCACATCCAGAAAGGCAATATGTCTTTGCAGAAAGCTAAACATGTAGTTTTGGATGAAGTTGACCAGATGTTGGACATGGGCTTTGCTGAATCTGTTGATGAAATTTTAAAGGTTGCTTATGACAAAGGTAATATCTGTGGAAATTTTGAAATTAACTATTTGATGATAAGAGTAAGTTTATTGTAACACTTGGTACACAAAATCTATTAGCTAAAAGTAAAAGCATAGTTATATGTAGTTCACATTTTTCTATACAAATAATACATATTTCCTTATTAAAATAACTTTCAGTGGACCCTCTCTCATTTTGTTGTATTTTGGTGATTCATGCCAATAAAACACACTGGGTCTATTTTGCTTCCTTTATTATTAAACTATTTTACCAATTAACGAATTAATTGAATCAATCATCAGTTCTTTCATTGCCATTCACATCTTTATCATATGCCCTTTCTACCTAGTTTACTAATTCTATATTTATATTTATGAGAAGGTGAGAGTATCTGACTGTGTGACATGATGTGGATTCTTTGTGTGAGAGTGTGTGCGTGCACACATTCCCACATATTTGTATGGTGTGGATTCTGTGGAAAGTGAGAGTGGCTAAATGTTTATTTATCTACTTTATGGTTAGTGTCTTTGTGATTAGACTTTGCATGTATGGACATTCACTTTTTGTATTCTTGGGATGGTATGTACCAAATTAGAATTATATGACTGTTCATCTTACATTCTTATAATTCATAGGAATAAGGGATGGTAAATTCCTTATTCACATCATGTGGATTTTTTTAATAGATAAATTCTTTGATATATGACTTAGCTAATGTTACTATGATTGAACAGTGTACATTCAGCAATTTATTTTTTGTAAATCCACAGAGGATGAAGGACATAAGCCACAGACGTTACTTTTTTCTGCAACTCTGCCGCCCTGGGTGTATAGAACTGCCCAAAAATACATGAAAAAAGATGTTAAGAAGGTTGACTTGATTGGCCAGCAACAAATAAAGACTTCTACAACTGTACAGGT
Organism: Octopus bimaculoides; assembly: GCF_046866305.1. Lineage (NCBI taxonomy): Eukaryota > Metazoa > Mollusca > Cephalopoda > Octopoda > Octopodidae > Octopus > Octopus bimaculoides. The sequence continues at coordinate 96,457,646 of NC_142932.1, read as the reverse complement.
ATGTTATGAAGCTCTAAACTTTAGATTTTAATTGCTCTGCTATTAAAAGAAATATTTGTTCCGGTTCAGGATAGATTAACTGTTAATATTACATCTAATTTACCATGATCTCGAGATTTACATAGGTGTTATAAAGTCTCACAGGTATCATAAATCTGTGACCTTTTGCCAAATTCGTGTTCAACATTAGTCTTGTAATCCTATGGTATTTCTTTTAGTAGCATTAATAAGCTTTCACTCAGCTGTTACTTGTGGCCAAAGAAAATTTTAGCACTTTCAAAACATAGTAAACAATCAGTTTTGTTTTGCTGTCTTAGACTTTTCAGTACTAAGAAGGCTCACTTTTAACCCTTTCGTTACCAAACCGCCCAAAGCCGCCCGAAAAAAATTTTGGTTCATGTGACCAAGCCGCCTGTAATCACCTATTCATATTTAAATGAGAATATCTGAGCAAATCTCGTTAGTACATTCGTGAAAACACGTGATTATTTGTGTAAACAGTTCAGCTATAGTTTTGTACGACGATCAACGTGTTTTTTTAATTTTGGGAGATTTTTTTCCAAATTTGTTCCTGTTGTGTTTTCAAAATTTGTAATCCTGACAAAAAAATGGATACGAATTTTATTCTGTCAAGCAGCGAGTCAGAATTCGAAGGATTTTCTGTTGAAAACCTTGATAAATCTAACTCTGTAACCGAAAAAAAAAAAGCACGTGGTATTTGATAATGAATCTGAGGTTTCATTTTCCGAAAATGAAAGCAGTGAATCCGAGAGCTCCGATGATAGCGATAAAGATAATGAATTAGTACCTGAATGGAGTGAAAATTTAAAAACTGCTTCTTTCAGTGATTTTTCTGAAGAAACTGGACCAAGTCACAGTCTTACCCAGGAGAGTAAAGCTTTAGACTATTTCTTTTTGCTTTTTCCGATGTGCCTATTTGAATTGATTACGGCGGAAACAAACCGTTACGCTAAATGTAAACAAAGCGTAAAAAAGGATAGTTTGAGGTTTCCCATAAACTTGAATGAAATTAAAGCATATTTTGCCATAAATATTATCATGGGCATTAGAAAGTTACCTAGAATAACAAATTACTGGAGTAGTGATGAACCCTTTGGCGACGAATATGTCGAGTATAATGACGAGGATACGGTTTTTAAAATTGACTCAATATCTACATGTAAGAGACATGAGCAGTACACCAGTACGTGGAAAACCAGACTTTAATCCCTTATTTAAAATAAGACCCCTCATTGACTGTGTTCAAAGCACATATAAAACAGTTTATAGATAAGGATATGGTGGGCTATAAAGGCCGAGTGCGTTTTCAACAGTATATGCCAGGAAAGCGCACAAAATGGGGGATCAAAGTTTGGAAAAGATTTGTGAATCAAATACTGGGTACTGCTCTGGATTTTAATTTTATACTGGCAAAAGAGACAGTAATAAATCCAGTAATGTGCACAACTCTTCTATAATAATATTTTTTTGTATACCCAATTGAATATTAGCTAATAACCCATTTTCTATAGCGATGTTTGAACAAAAATTTAAATAATTTTATATTTTGTTGAATTTACCTGTAATTAAAGTCACTTTGTGACAAAAATTTTGGTATAGAATTGGTTGAGAACCTTTCGTTAATTTATCTTCCAAAAATCACATTAATATGTTGATAAATAAAAAAGTTAGTTGTTTAACGAAACCAGCCTAAATTTATGATTATGTTAGAAATTAATTGAAACACATAAGGGGTGTAATTTGGTTAGAAATATGGTAACGAAAGGGTTAAATAGAAACATCAACCAAAATCTTATTGCACAAAGGAAAGCAAGTGATTTCAATGGGTAAAAGTTCTATCAGTATTATATAAGGCTCTTTTGCTGTGTTGTATTTTAAACACTAAATATAACAGTTAATACAAAGGTTGGTTAAATTTTTAATCCATTTCAAAACTAAAGCAGGGGTCTTATTTGATTTTGTCACAAAGCTATTAAAATAACATTGATTATAAATGCAGTTTTTAAAAAAAGTATAATTTTTACTTTCCAGCACCTTGCTATCAAATGTAGCATTCAAGACCGTAACAGTATTATTGCTGATATAATCCAAGTGTACAGTGGTAATCATGGTCGTGCCATTGTGTTCTGTCAAACAAAAAAGCAAGCTGATGAGCTTGCTGTTAGTGCTTCAATGAAGTTAGATGCTCATGTGTTGCATGGTGACATTCCCCAAGATAAGAGAGAACTTGTCCTTAAGGTAAGATATTTATTTAAACTTCGTAAAATTTGAAGTATAATTAATGGCTACATTGAACTTAATGAAACACTGCTCATTAATTAGTTTTATTTATTTCTGTGCAATATTTGTTTAAATTCTTCATTGAATAGCAGTCCTAAATTAAATACTCCTTTAAATAATTGTCTTAAGATACAATATGAATTTTGTACTTATTAGTACTGGGGGGGGGGGGGGACTGTTTCACTGGTGAAATTGGTGTATATGTTAAAGATTTTATGACAGCTGCAGTTATTTCAGAAATATTACTACTAGCACAGAAGATAAACATTAAATACACTGGAATAGTATGGATTAAGTTAGTTTTGTATGTGTGTGTGTGTGATTCGGCATTTTTCATCTGTATTCTATAGTATTATTTTTGTAGCTTTTCTCCTTTTCTGAATCTATCCTTCTACTTGTGTTAATATTCAGAGCTTCCGCGATAGTAAGTACAAAGTTCTTCTAACAACTGATGTTGCTGCAAGAGGCTTAGATATACCAGAGGTTGATTTAGTTGTGCAGTGTAGTCCACCAAAAGATACAGATGCCTATATACATCGCTCTGGAAGAACAGGACGTGCTGGCCGTTCAGGGATAAGTGTTTTATTTTATTCACCGCGCCAAGAAAGTGACCTTATGCAAGTTGAACGAAGAGCTGTGAGTTATTTTATATTATGCATATCATTTTATTCCCTTATTGTTATCAAATTAAAGTTCATATATGGGATAGACATAGTCCTTTAATCTATTTAACACCACTATTTGATCCATAGGTAAGTCAGTAAAAAGAATCAACGAATTAAGAAGTTTGCTATACCACTATTTTGGTCTTGGGTTTCAAGCTACTGCACAGTACCTTTGACTGAAACCTCAGGTTAATCTATGCATTGAGTGGAATTTTGTTGGTGGAAACCATGTTGACTTTGTATGTGTGCACGCACACACGCATGGCTGTATGGTTAACATGTTTATAATTGTAACCACATGGTTTCAGCTTTTATCTCACTGCATTATACCTTGAGCATGTCGTTGGCTGAAACTATACTGAGGCTTGTTTATATGTGTGTATATTGTTTGTGCTTCTCCATGCATCCTCACATTGTGCATTGTCTCCCATAAAGAGTATATCTAGCAACTCAGATCATGTGGAGAGCAGTGGAATATAGGGAAAAAGAACTGGCAACAGGAAGCATATTTGGTTGTTAAGAAGAGTGTGTTGAATTGCCTTTCTATATGACTAATATAGCAATTTGCTGAAATATGTACCAGACTGAGATATATATGGAGGTCAGTAGGATCAACTAAAACCCCTCTCTGGTTGCATTCCTGTAATTGAAACCAGTAAAAATAAGTAGATTAAAATAGATATACACGTATATGATGTATTTGGAGTAATTATTGTTACATTTTCAACTTTGCTTTTATTAAATAAAACCTTTTTTTTTATAGGGTGTCAGTTTTAAGCGAATTGGTCCACCAACCACAGTAGATATCATCAAAACATATGCTAAAGATGCTGCAAGGTAATGATGTGTAATATCTTTTTATTGTAGGGTTATATTTGATATGTATATTAATTATTGAATGACAAAGGAACAGGACATATGCAGTCAACTCCATTAGCTTACAGCTGTTTCAGATTTAAAATGTAGAAAAGTTTTTAAAAATCCAGTAGAATAGGGTGAAAAACTAGAGGTAGTCGATAGCTTCCGCTATCTGGGCGACCAAGTTAGTAGTGGGGGTGGGTGCGCTGAAAGTGTAGCTGCTAGAATAAGAATAGCCTGGGCAAAGTTTAGAGAGCTCTTACCCCTGCTGGCGACAAAGGGACTCTCACTCAGAGTAAAAGGCAGACTGTATGACGCATGCGTACGAACAACCATGCTACATGGCAGTGAAACATGGGTTGTAACTGCTGAGGACATACGTAAGCTCGCAAGGAATGAAGCCAGTATGCTCCGTTGGATGTGTAATGTCAATGTGAATACCCGTCAGAGTGTAAGTATCTTGAGAGAAAAGCTGAACATTAGAAGCATCAGTTGTGGCGTGCAAGAGAGACGATTGCGCTGGTATGGACATGTGGTGAGAATGGATGAGGATAGCTGCGTGAAAAAGTGCCACGCCCTAACAGTTGAGGGAACCCGTGGAAGAGGTAGGCCCAGGAAGACCTGGGCTGAGGTGGTGAGGCAAGACCTTCGTACATTGGGCCTCACCGAGGCGATGACTACTGACCGAGACCTTTGGAAATGTGCTGTGCGTGAGAAGACCCGGCAAGCCAAGTAAGATCGTTGCCAGTGCCCCTGGACTGGTTCTTGTGCGGGTGGCACATGAGATGCACCATTTTGAGCGTGGCCGTTGCCAGTACCGCCTGACTGGCTCCTGTAGGATTTTCGAGCGAGATCGTTGCCAGTGCCCCTGGACTGGCTTGTGCGGGTGGCACATAAAAGACACCTTTTCGTGCGGGTGACACGTAAAAGCACCCACTACACTCTCTGAGTGGTTGGCGTTAGGAAGGGCATCCAGCTGTAGAAACTCTGCCAAATCAGACTGGAGCCTGGTGTTGCCATCCGGTTTCACCAGTCCTCAGTCAAATCGTCCAAACCATGCTAGCATGGAAAGCGGACGTTAAACGATGATGATGATGATGATGATGACATACAGGGAACAAAGTATTGATCTTAAAAAATTAGCTGTGTTATTGTTAAAAACAAATCTATATCTATGTTTTACCTGGGAATTGCTGTAACTTGTAATTTGAATGATTGCTTGCCTGTGTTTTGAGTAAGTTTTACCCAAAGAAAAGGGAATTTGAAGAAATTCTCATTCTAATTTTTGTGTTGTTGCTGAAAACTCTGATCTTTTACAATATGGCATTGTTGCACTAGTTCGCATAATTTTCTTCCTCTTCAAATATCGTTTTTACTCTATAATATAGTTGAATTAAATAATTTCAATATCTTGAGAAATAACCTATTTCATGAAGATGTCTGCTCCAATATAGCCTGGTGCAGTTTATGATATTTCACTTTTGAGGCAAGATGTTAGGAGTGTCAGTATTCCATGTCAAATTCCTAATATGGATTGATTTAATTCCTTGTGTAGTCCATTAAATTGTTTCAAGAACCCAGCCATACACAACCTTTTTAGTGAAGATTTTATTTTACTTTTGGCCTTTAGTAATATGTCTTTGAATCTGAAGGTAATGATGTCAAGCAAAGTAATTACTTATCATTTTTAAGCTTATGTGACTTGATCCTCTTCCTCCCCTCCACAATAAATTGAAAGAAAGCAAATTGGTACTAATTGTTTTTCTGTCTCTTTTGCAGATCTTTAGATAACGTTCCTGATGAAACTTTAGATTACTTTAGAGACTCTGCCAATATTCTTATTGAGGAACGAGGAGCTGAGAATGCTCTTGCCGCAGCACTTGCGGTTATTTCTAAAAGCACAAAAATTATTTCTCGATCACTTTTAAGTGCTAAAGAGGTAAAGTATCCTTAAATTCTGTTGTATTGTGTATATGTCTGTATTTTGGGGGAATGGTGGGTGTTTTAACAGTTGGGTAAAATGTAACAGATCACTTTATATACAGGATATTTCTTGTAGTTATGATGGTTGAAGATAAAAGACTTAGGTTGAAGCCCACCTTTTTCTAAATGTTTTTTAAAAACCTAGATAACAAGAAGTCCACTTTATTAAATGTACAATATGTGCTGAAGGGGTTAATTATAAATGTAATAATGTGAAAGTTATTAACTAATACGGCAATTATATTTAATTATAAATGTATGTATGAAGTGTTGAGTTGGACGTTGGAAATGGTGTGAAAGCATTGTTACTTAGGAGATATATTGAATAGAGGAGTAGGATCAGATTTGGCAGCGGTGGTTTAGTAAGATGTGCATAGATGGTGTTGCCAGAATTGCTTGACACTCCAATGAGGAGAGTAATGAATGCAAAGCAGTAGAAAAGGCTAGAAAGTGTAGAAAATGATAATAGTTCTGTTGATCAGCAGTGTTTATTGCTTAGATAGAGGGACAAAGCAATGAAGTATAAGGGATGATAGGAATAGATTTTGGTGGAATGTATGAAGATAAATAAAGTAGGTGTGTTACATGCTGAGGAAGGATGTGACTGAGTAAGAAGAATGATAGAAATGAGTGTGGGAGAAAGTAAAAGAAAGAGAACTAGCTGAAAAGTAATAGAGAAGGAAATGGGAGCAAGCAAGTTACTGAGGATGTAGAGTGGAGAAAACTTATGAGTCTGCAAAGCTCTCTGTATTCGAGAAAACAATCCGACAATGCTTGTTGCAGGCCATCACTATTTTCCTGAGATTCCATAAATTCTTTATGACCTTTGTGTATATCCAACTTCTTGAGTAAGGATAGTATTGGAAAACCATGCTAACAATCATCTATGATAGTATATTACTATACATTATAGTATACATTACGTTATAGCTTTTGTATTTGTTTCCATTGTTCAGATTTTGGAGATGTCTTTTTATTAATTCAATTTTTTTTAATACATTTTAGGGATATGTATCTTTTGTTTTGCGAACAAATACAGAAATTCGTTCCCCAGGCTATCTGTTAAATGCTTTGGAGCGACAGGTACCAGAAATGTCCTATAAAGTTGGAGAAATTCGTTTAACAAAAGACAAAAAAGTGAGTATTTGTAAGAATTCACCTGTTACACTGGAAAACTATTTTTAGCATTCATTATTGATATGTAATGCTTGTTGTAAATATTAATTGCTAGATATTTTGGTTCATTTTTCTATAATGGCTAAATTATTTATTCTGTATAGATAATACAAAGATCAGATTTGAAGTCCTTGACAACTTTGTTTTTGTATTTTAGGGTGGTGTCCTAGATGTCCCAGCAGATATGGTGCGGCTTTTGGAAATGAAATGGTTAAATTCAAAACATGAATCTTTAGAAAAAGCAACTGAACTGCCAGAACTAATAGAAGACAACAGCGCAATGAGGAATGGCAGACGAGGCTATGGAGGTGGTGGTGGTGGTGGTGGCGGTGGTTATGGAGGTGGCTGGGGACGTGACAGGAACTCTAGAGGTGGTGGTGGTGGTGGTGGTGGGTTTAACAGAGGCCGCAGACCAGACTGGAGAAATAGTAGATTTGATAATCATGGAGGTCCACCCAAGAAACGCTTCAGATTTGACTAACAACTCATGAAGAGAAACTTTAAAATGAAAGTTTTCAAAAGATATACACACTGACTTCATAAAAAATTGTGTGTATGTATGTATATATATATATATATATATAGATATATTGATATATATATATACACACACACACACATATACATATATATACACACGCACACACACACACACACACACATATAGGTTGACTGCCTCATGGTTATATTGGACCAAAAACTGGGCTGTAGAGAAGGTGGAGTTCTGTGCTGTCAGCTAAACTGTACCAAAATGTTTCTTTTTTTAGTCTTCACTAATATTTCCACCATCACAGCATACAAATCTTTTTGCTTCTTTCAGGTGAATCTGTAATATAACATTAAGCATAACTTCTTCTTGTTATTCATTTATTCTGTGATTTGATTGTATGACTATGTCATTGAAGTGCTGATAAATTGTGAACATGATCTACTACAGCTATATTTCATTAGGTAGAATTACGCAGTGTTCACAGAAATTTTTAAAGCTCAGTCTATTGATTGGGAATATTTTTACTAAAGTTTGCATGTATCATAAGTTATAGTTTTATGATAATAGTCATGATCTATCCGTGTCTCTAGTGAACCTTTAACAAGAAAGTTAGGTCTTCTAATGTAGTATACTATTTCTGCAAATGTAAACCGATTTGGAAATGGCATATTTATAGGTAACTATGGATTCAGTGCCCTTAACAACAAACTTAACTAAAGAATGACCAGCACAATATGCTAATTGTTACTGAAATTTGTTGAAACGTCCTTTTGATGAACATGTTCCTGTTTATCGTGAATCAGTTCTGCACAAGCAAGCTTAGAGAAAACAGTTTTTTTTTTTGTTTTGTTTTTTAAAGAATAGCCTGCCTTGTTTTCATGTTTGTCTAACATCCACTTTTTTCATGCTAGTATGGCTTACACAAGGAGTTATTTGAAGCAGGATTTTGCAGCAGTATGTTCTTCCTAAGTACCCAGTTATGTTAGCAAGGAACGACAACAATATTATCATTTGCTCAAGCAGTTAGTGATGCATAAAATATCAACATTAACCTGTGTACACACACGTCTGTGCATGCAGTATTTATCTACCATAGTCTTCTATAGCGCTAGCTGTAATAAAAGACAACTGAAGTGGGATTGAACCCAAAACCACATGGTTGTGGAGCAATCTTTTTAACCACGCAGCCATTTCTGTGTTATAGAACATTTGAGTATTTGAGTTGATGTAGCAGTTGAGGGTACCTGTGGAAGAGGTAGACCCAGGAAGACCTGGGATAAGGTGGTGAAGCACGACTTTCGAACATTAGGCCTCACCGAGGCAATGACTAGTGACTGAGACCGTTGGAAATATGTTGTGCATGAGAAGAACCGGCAAGAAAAGTGAGACCATAACCCGTGGCCTTTACCATGGGTGTGGCCAGCCCACTTATGCATACCTTTACTTCTTTGGACACAAAACCCTGCTTGCGAAGACCTGTTGAGGCAAGTGAAATCACAATCGAAATTGAACCAAATTCGACGACTGGCACCCATGCCAACCTTCCTTCATTAGACACTAAACTCACCTTGCGAAGACCTGTTGGGGCAAGTGTAAAAAGCACCCACTACACTCTGAGTGGTTGGTGTTAGGAAGGGCATCCAGCTGTAGAAACTATGCCAGATCAGATTGGAGCTTGGTGCAACCATCTGGTTCGCCAGTCCTCAGTCAAATCGCCCAACCCATGCTAGCATGGAAAGCAGACGTTAAATGATGATCATCTCAGTTGTAGGAACATTATATATGAAGCTTACGAGTATATTAGATGAACATTACAGAAAAAAAAAATGTGGCTTAGGATAAATATCTTTGTTAAATCTCTTATGTAACTTAGGTCCTAACTAGTGTTCAGAAAGTTGAATCCCTATATGTGATTCCTCCTACAAAAATTATGCCAATTTATATAAATCTATAAAATATTTTCTAAAAGCTTGGGTCAAGAAAATTAGTTGGACTTCAGTGTTTATAAGCACAACTCTATTTTCATGTTCAGCATGATGTTATGCCCCCCCCCCTCCAAATATAATGTCAATTTCTAAAGTTATTTTTCCTGATTCCCCAAATATTTACAAAATGACCACAGGTTAACATGTATCCTGATGCAACATTTTGAAATTTGTTTTCTGTGATTTTTTTTATTAATCATTAAGCATAAATATGATTTTATTACATTGGGATAGTTAATGAGGTTAAATTTAACTTCTGTTGTCCCAGTGAAAATATTTCAGTTGTTAAAAAGCTTTTTCGAGTATTGTATTAAAAATAGATATTGAGGCATGGCATGTCTTTCTTTGGAATAGGTGCTTTGCAGTAGATCTTGTGAAATCATTTCATATAACCTTCAGTATTATGTAACTTCTCAGATGTTGAAAAAAGATACTGAGGCAAGACATGATTTTCTTTGGAACAGGTGCTATGCAGATCTTGTGAAGTCATTTCATATACACTGCTTGATGCTAAGGCCTTAAAAACTCTTGGTGCTCAAATACTACAGCCGAATTAAGATGCATCAATGTATTACAGAGCTAGATGTTAATGAACTCAGTAACACACTTGCTTTAAATAGGAAAGAAAAAATTTAATATTGGCTCTTTTGTCACATGGTAGACTTATAGCAAGGTGAGTTGATCACCATATATGAATGTAATTTCAAAGCATTTAATTCTTGGTTTCCTAGTGATGAAGTAATTAGTTTTATGGTTCACTATAATTTTAAATCTTCATTTAAGATAATTTTCATCCATATAAATTGCATATTAAATACTAATGAAACAATGCACTATATAAGAATATTTCTTGGTATCAATTTCCAGGTAATAGTCATTAATCTCAAATCACGTTTTTCATTCCCCCTCTGAAGCCATCTTTGCCAGGACCAGAATTGGAGTTTCTCTCAAGAAATAGGCTTTTTTTTTGCCCCAGGCCAGGAAAGAGATGTTCTCTGCAATAGTTTAACCCCCTACCATTCAGATTACTCTATCATGTGCAATGTTTATTTATCTGCATTGTTTTGAATTTATTATACGTTATCTTGTAGCTTTGAGATTTTGATGATGTGATTGTTATTTTTAGAATGACATTGTGGTAGGTGTGAGAGGCCTGATCTGGTCAGTTTGAACAAAAGAGACTATTTAGGCCTGGTATGGCCAGTTTGAATACTAAAGGTTAAAATGCCCAAGACATGATGACATTGCTAAGTGAGAGCATATAACTATTTATAAATTTACAGGCCATTGTTGATATACTTTGTGCAGGTGTAATGCATTGACTCTTTCTAGCTTATGATTGTACCTTCAAGATGTCTACAGAGAACCTTTATGCAGTCTACCTCTGGCAAGTGGACTTCTGTTATTGACATGACGCTATTTTATAGAAAATCAACGGGTTAAATTTTTTTTTTATGTTTCTATTCTAGTTAAAAATAACATTCACGAAAAGACTAGCTTACAAAATACCTGTCAACGTTTGTAGTTAATGATATTGAGAATGCAATAATTTTAAAAAATAATTCTCAAACTTAAATTTATTAAACCTGCGTAGAAACCAGTTGTTACAGATAGTTAATATGAAAAATATATTCCAAGTTACATACATATACAGAAATAAACCTGCATAACAAGCAAAAATAAATTTTTATATCACATGGGCCAAATCAGTGTAATAAATGAAGAAAAAAAAATTAATAAAAAGGGGTGCAAAGATACCTTATGGAAGGTTATTATACTGAAATATAAAAGGTGTTATACTTTTTACTATAAGAGAACAAATGAGATTGCTGTATTATCTATACATCAAATTAAGATACATCCACCTGGCACATAACATGAGTACCTAAGTTGCTGCTAACTCTGCAAAAAGTACCAGCCATGTGATGGCAATAAATTCATTTGAAGAGTACCCTGTGATTGCAGATGAAATGTTAGACTCAATGATTAACTCTGTTGACATGGAAGATGCACGCAAGAAAAGAATTAACTTATGGACAACTAATGCTCATACAAGATGGAATATTAGCTAAATGCAAAAAGCAATGGTGGTGGTGTGAGCTAAGCACTTATAGTAACTCATATGGGGGGGGGGGGTTCATCTTCGGATTCAACTAGGTTAGCGGTTTCCAAGCTTTTCACTAACAAGGACTCCTCTTATTTAAACGAGTTTTTTCATGGATCCCTTTTGATATATATATATATATATATATATATATATATATATATATGCAATTTTTTATTTAGTTCATGGATCCCCAGTACTACCTTTGCAGACTACAGGTTGGGAACCACTGAACTAGGCTAATGTTCTAGTGCTACCATGCCCTAACTTATTGTTCATCATTTAAACCTAAGTGTTGTGAACCTCATCAACCGAATGGATTGTGGAAACCAGTTGTACTTGCTCAGCAGCACATTACTGAAATGCTGTATGTGGAAGGTTAATTATGTCAATGGATATGCATTTCATATACTTTTTATCAGTTGCATTGAGGCTAAGCAACAACCAAAAACAAAATACCTTGCTGGTTTCAATCATTGTACTGTGGCTATCCTGGGACACTGCCTACAAGGGTTTGGTCAATCACCTCAAACTTATTTCATTCTTGCAACCTATTTTCTTGTTCTCTATTTGTGAAATTGCTACATGTGCACACATATTTACAATGAACTTTAACTGAGTATGTGTCTAAATTATTCTCACAAAGTATTGTTGATTCTTAGGATATGGAAGATACTTTCCTGAAGTACAACACTGGTATTGAGCATGAACCTGAGTCTTTTACAGAGACCATAACTACATAGCATTTCCTATTTAGAAACTGAGTTCTAATATCACCAGAGCTGACTTTGCTGTTCAGTGTCATCGCAGCTTCAATAATATCAGTATTAGTTATGCACTCAGTTGATATAGGTGATCTCTCCTGCACCCTCCGAAGTGAGTGTGTCCCAGTGCCTGTATTATAAGTTCCTATTTGCACCATGAGAACTGACGAGTGGCTTGCTGGATTTAATTTTTTAAATGTTTTAGAGTAAATTCTTGAGTTGCTTGAACACAAAAGAAAATATTGTGATTGAACATGTGTGGTTGGTTGCCAGTTACTAGGAATTGTTGAAATGAATGTTACTAAATTAACATTAAGATTATCAGAAAGCCTATTTATTCACATTGTTTTGAATTAGTCATGCGTTATCTTGTAACTTCAAGATTTCAAAGATGTCATTGTTTGTTTTTAGAGTGACATTGTAGGATAGGTGTGAGAAGCCAGATCAGTTTGAGCAAAATGGAGTATTATGTCTGGCTTAGATGCTAAAGAGTGAAAGAAGTTACTCAATTAGAGCTGTTGTCATTGGTGAATGAAAATAGTCACGATTTTAGACTAGGAAAAATCTAACGTTTTATTTACCATCAAGTAATTAGTGTAATATTTATAAGTTGCTCATTAACCAAACAACACTATATTATAGCATTACACATGTGGAAAAAAAAATTGCGTTTTATTTTAATATTTTGAATATAGCAATGAAACCAGATATAGTCATGGAAGTTTTGCTGGATTTGTTAGTTTTACAGCATTTCATATGTTGAAAGCACCTGTGCTTGTCCAATCACTTGAAGTTAAGCAATGTCAAACCAAATTAGTCCTTGGACAGGTGAACCTAGGTGCTGTAAGCAAAACTTTTAGTTAGACATAGTCATGGCTGTGTGGTTTGAAGTTTGTTTCCCAACCACATGGTCCCGGATTCAATTCCACTGCACGGCACCTTGGGCAAGTATCTTTATTATAGCTTTGCACTGACCAAAGCCTTTCGAGTGGATTTGGTAAATGGAAACTGAAAGAAGCCCACCATATATGTGAGTGTTTGTTCCACCACTTAACAGCCAGTGTTGGTGTGTTTATGTCCCCATAGCTTAGTAGTTCAGCAAGAGTGATAGAATAATTACCAATCTCAAAAGAAATGTGTTATTTGTTTGACTACAATCCTTCAAGGCAGTGCCCTAGTATGGTTGCTGTCTAATCATCGTTTAACGTCCGCTTTCCATGCTAGCATGGATTGGACGATTTGACTGAGGACTGGTGAAACCGGATGGCAACACCAGGCTCCAATCTAATTTGGCAGAGTTTCTACAGCTGGATGCCCTTCCTAACGCCAACCACTCAGAGAGTGTAGTGGGTGCTTTTACGTGTCACCCGCACAAAAACGGCCACGCTCGAAATGGTGTCTTTCATGTGCCACCTGCACAAGAGCCAGTCCAGGGGCACTGCCAACGATCTCACTTGGCTTGCCGGGTCTTCTCACGCACAGCACATTTCCAAAGGTCTCGGTCAGTAGTCATCGCCTCGGTGAGGCCCAATGTATTAAGGTCTTGCCTCACCACCTCAGCCCAGGTCTTCCACGGGTTCCCTCAACTGTTAGGGTGTGGCACTTTTTCACGCAGCTATCCTCATCCATTCTCACCACATGTCCAAACCAGCGCAATCGTCTCTCTTGCACACCGCAACTGATGCTTCTTATGTTCAGCTTTTCTCTCAAGATACTTACACTCTGACGGGTATGTACATTGACATTACACATCCAGCGGAGCATACTGGCTTCATTCCTTGCGAGCTTACGCATGTCCTCAGCAGTCACAGCCCATGTTTCACTGCCATGTAGCATGGCTGTTCATACACATGTGTCATACAGTCTGCCTTTTACTCTGAGTGAGAGTCCCTTTGTCGCCAGCAGAGGTAAGAGCTCTCTAAACTTTGCCCAGGCTATTCTTATTCTAGCAGCTGACTGAAATAGATAAAAGGTAAAAGACATATAATGTATCGACCAGGCTATTATACACCGCTGGCCACAATGCGCTTCCTTGCATTGTTAAAGCTATTGAATGATGACACCCCACTGGGCAGGTCATTTGCACAACTCAGATTCATCATCTTCATCGTTTAACGTCCGCTTTCCAGTATATATTGTGTTAACCACAGTCAAGTTAGTTCTGTGGACAATACTGCTCACTGCAACATACAATGATGAATCATACTGGGGCACAATGAGACCACGAAAATATTGCACTCTTTCTATAGTTCAGTCTTTCTATACTTTCTGGTGGTGGATTTGGTCAGAGCACGACAATTAGTGTCCCTCTACACTTAATGTTTGTCCTCTGCATCCAAACTATTTAGGGGCTCATAACGTTGTGTGATGTTTAGTTCCAGCTCATTTTTTGTGGAGTAGATGTATATTGAAAAGCATTCCAGCCACAACAATTCAGTCTTGTGTGCAGGAAGCTCAGAATCACATTCGTTGTTTGACATTTAGAATGTTATTTCTCTGCTAGCAGGTCGAACAATCATGTAGAGGCTTCCTTGGTTTGATGCTGCATTAATACAGCAGGAGTTTGAAGGTGGCCTTTCATGTAGTAAAGGTTTGACCAGGTCGAAGTTTACTGCAACAACAAACTGTACCCCAAGCATGCCCAGGTGTATTTTTGTGGAAATCTGGTGTAAGCATCCCATATAACCCCTCATAATTTTTGTATTTTTAGAAAACTACACATGGGAATTCATATGATTATGCAAAAAAAAAAAAAATGTATGATTTAAGGGCGATTTGGCTGTGTTTTTTAGTGCATTTCACAACCACCTGATACCTTCGTCGTTTCTTTATCACTCTCACATGTATTGATGTTTTTCAATATTTTTCTCCACATACACATTTAATGATATTTTTAAAAAATTCGAAAAAGAATGGAAGTTTTAGGATTTATGAGGGGGAAGGGGTTAAATATTTTCTTTATTAAACATTGTTTTTCATAATTGTATGAATTCCCATGTGTAGAACAAATTCGCAAAAGATTTCCTGAAAATTTCAAAAAATAAAAAAGTTACGAGGAGTTATATGGGGTGCTTAAACCAGAATTCCGCATTTTAGAGGGGTCGGGGAGTCCCCGTTTTTATTACTTAGTGTTGGTAATCTGTGGAATGTTATTTGGTGTTTATTGTAGGCAGATTGGAGCTCCAAGCAAAACTAGCATAGTCCTTTATAGATCCAACGTATCTTTTGTATACTTTGTTGTTTCTTTCTGCCTGGCAAATGTAATACCTACTGATTGTATGTATATCAGTTTTCTTCCTTTTACTTCATATTGTATGTGTGTTGAGAATTTTGTGAATGTGTTAGCATTTTGTCTTCGGTGAATGGTTTGTTTATGTTGTTGACTGTGATGGTCGGTTAAGGAGTCAAGTGGTAACTTGTTGATCTAAGTTTTGGTTAATTTTAATTTCAGTTCAACTTACGTTTATTGTTTTTATTATTATATATCTCTTAATTCAATAAAAAAATTTTCGGAATTTTCTTTTGCAAGAAGATGCATAAAAATATTATAATAATAGCAGTTTAAAAATATTGATATATTACTGTATGAAAAAAAATGACATGCGGATAAAAAATTGGAGCGATACTTTTTAGGAAGTTGCCGGTATTTCCGGGTCCATTTATACAGTTTATTAAAATCGAGATTTTGAAACCAAAATAGAGCAACATGCCTCAATGTTGCGTTCCACAATGTAACAACAGGAGTGAAAACTGTGATTTATCTTTCTATCGATTCCCGACAGCAGAAATGGACAAAAACAAATGGTTAAAAGCTATCAAGTAAGTGTCAAATTCCGTCAACTTCCAACGCCCACAGTCGAACGCTTGGGTCCATCCATTAATCGGTAGAAAACAGTAGTAGATACTGAAACATATGTAAATATTGCGCTAATTGACATGTTTAGAAGTGCATAACGCATCTGATGCGTCTTGGATTAACTGTTTTTATTATAACGGGACTGTGTTTCCGAATGAGGTTGTTGAATCTGAAGATAACTGATTCCATTATAGACCTGATAAAAATTGAAAGCATAATTAATTTTGGAACATCCTGATGTACTGATTTGGTAAATGTACGAACGAGTCAATACTTCCAAGCTACTTTTTCTCAATTTTAAGCTCTAGTGTGTAATGGATGGTTTCATTTCTTTTCTTTTTCTCTGTCTTTCAATACTGTCAGTGGTAGCATGTTATGCGATTGGAAATTATTTCTGTTTACATTTTCACCGTGCAGTCGACAACTTAAATTTCTTTCAAATGGCGTTGTCTCGATGTTTGTATTGAACGTTTTCAACGTCCAAGATGTTAGTAGCTTTTAGCGTTTTTCAAATTTCCTTTTTTATTTTAAATTCTAATCTTTATTTTCATATCTGGGAGGAATTAATATTTCTTTCTCAAGCAAGATGGCGCCTATTCGATTGGAAATATCCTACCTTAAAATCTTGACAATTTTATAGTTAAAAACTTTATAAAGTAATATTAGACATGTTTCTGGATAAAATAGTATCATATCTTTACCCACTGCTTACTTAGAACTGATTAGGCAAACCCTAATTTGCTAACATTTCATTTACTCTTACTTTCATTTTATTTTAGCAGCTTCATATATATTAATTGGAATTTATATATATATATTACATTACCCAACGACAAATTCAATTAGTAAATTATTCAATACTTTATTATTTTATCGTCTGCCTTCACGTTTTGAGTTCAAATTCCGCCGGGGTCGACTTTTCCCTTTCATCCTTTCGAGGTCGATAAAATAAGCACCAGTTGAATACTAGGATTGATGTAATCTTACCCACTCCCCAAATTTGCTGGCCTTGTGTCAAAATTTGAAATCAGTATTTTTATTACATAATATTGACATCTTTTAACTAAACACAAGGCCGAGTTTTTGTAAAGATTAGAGAATAATAATTACACAAATCCCAGCATATTGCTGGTATCCTCTTTATCGATCTGGTGGGAATGAAAGTCAGAGTACAATAGGATGAAAATAACGCTTTTTCGGTTCTGCATTCTCCCATCACTGTTTAGATATATAGAATTGCAAAAATTCTTTTCATTTTTGACAAATACACACACACACACTCACGTATTAACTAAACAGGCGCCCATACACACACGTCTTTAAAGCTGAATGGTGGTATTTACTCTCACTTGTTGAATTTATGGTTAATTTCTACGTTTGTTCATTTAATCAGAGAAAATGAGGGGCCTATTTCGCTTATCTTAATTCATTGGAAAACCGGACTCGTCTCTGAGTGCAAGGATAATTGTGAATCCGATCTCCACGCAGATATTCATGTTAGTCCGTCAGTACTTAAGGTTAACAGTTAACAGCAACAGACCATAGCATTTCCGAATTTTCTTCATGACATTCCAGATATCCTCATATAATCCACAATAAACGATTGGAGATCTTACAAGAGTGCTCACTGAATTTACTTACATGCGATAAAGTAAGCTGGACGAAAGAGATACATTTTATTGTTACGTAACATTTTCTTATAAATTTTAGTTGCACACAATAATATTTATTCCTGTCCTAGCCTTTGAGTATGAAAAGTTTAACCAATATTCTATTTCCTCGAACTACACATTAAATATCAAAGAACTCTCAGTGGCTTGCAAACTACACTTGACATAGAGCCTCAAAATGAGATTATTTTTAATTAATAATGAATATTCTTTGTGCCATAATTTTGTCCATTTAAAAGCACATAGATTCACTTTTAAACTAATATTTTTCTATTATTCTGTACATTAACAACTTGCTTATTGTAATCTCTAACAATTCCTAAATAACTACTCTTCTTTAATGCTTTTTAATCTTTTTCACTTATTCACACCAAGCTTGTATTGCTTCCAGTATTTTCCAATAAAGATGTAAAAAAGGATCATGTCTCTTTCTATTGAAAGACAGACAAAATCATCGTTTATATCAAAAAGCAATATTCTTCACCCTCGTTGCTCTTGGACGAAACAAAACCCATAATTTCTTGGCCTTACCATCTCTGCTGGATATTCCTGGCAATCCAACATACAAACCTGTAAAAATTCCAGATACTAACCTTTCTCTTCAAAATGAGAAAATATTTCAGCTCTAATCAGTTGCTGACTCTCAACAAGGTTCAAGTGAGGCCCATGATGAGATGGTATTTCTCCTACTCATATAAACATTCGAGAACACATTCAAAATAAGACCTGATTGACAAATATTTGCTCAAAAATGCACTTCAACCTCTGGCACATAGACATACTGTCTCCTTTCTTTTGCTTAACTAATTAGTTACATACCATCTCCATTCATCTTTCCTCCATAATCACCCCTATTATGTCTATTTAAGACCTGCACTAATGATGACTGGTTAAACCTTCCAACTCAGAGTGTCAACCATCTGGAATTTTCCCCCTGCTAAGTGTAGGAAGAATTTTGATGGTCATCTATGTAACTCTTTCATCATACATGTACCATCTAGTTACAAATACTCTATTTCACAGAGTATTAGTGGCTATATTGTAAATGTACAATGAAAGATTTTGATACTTAATTACTGTATAATAATGTAAAAATATAATTTAAAATAATGAATATAAGAATCCATGTGTTTTAAATGACTAAATTAACTAAAACAATGCAATTTCCTTAGTTTCAACAGATATTCATTGATAAAATCTCTTGCCAAATATGCAAAATAATAAATTCCCTTAAGTTTGCTTGAAACTGAAGAAACCATATTTTTGCAATAATCATGTTGAACAAATATCTATTCATCTAATGAATGTCTTTATATGTGTCCTTATTAATACATATGTGAACATTTACTGAAATATAGTAATGCATTGATTAATTATAGAAAGTAAGAAAAAAAAAAGAAAGAAATGAGTTGGAAGATAGTATGCAAGCAGTTTCCATTTTCAGTAATTGAAACATAACGAAACTTTGAGATCTTGCAAAGTGGGAAGCATGAAGCTAGTTGTAAGCAATTAGTTTCTATTTACAGTAATTAAACTATAATGAAGCTTTATACTTAAAAAGTAGAAAACATGAAAGCTGGTTAATTTGTTTACTTTACATAATTGAGTTCTGTAGTTCATGGTATTTAGCTCAAAGCCTGCTTGGTTAAATATTCAAAAAATGTTTCTTTTAAATGTACATTGATAACATACAGTAAATGTGAACCAAACATTCATCACAACTAGTTCCAATTTTCTAAAAAATTGTGCTTTCAAAATAATGTAAAAATATAAATTTTTTTTAATAAGCCAAAGTATACTTAAGGGTTTATGCTCAGCTCTTGTTTCATGGTGTTGACTAAATAGGTGATAACTGTTCACTGGATGTTGTTGGCACTCCGTCGCTTACGACATCGAGGGTTCCAGTTGATCCGATCAACGGAACAGCCTGCTCGAGGATATTCAGCGTGACACAGTGTGACAAGGTTGACCCTTTGAATTACAGGCACAACAGAAACAGGAAGTAAGACTGAGAGAAAGTTGTGGTGAAAGAGTACAGCAGGGTTCACCACCATCCCCTGCCGGAGCCTCGTGGAGCTTTTGGGTGTTTTCGCTCAATAAACACTCACAACGCCCGGTATGGGAATCGAAACCATGATCCTATGACCGCGAGTCCGCTGCCCTAACCACTGAGCCATTGCGCCTCCACGTTCATTGGATAGAGACTCAATTGCTAAGTGAAGTGAAACATTTGGAATTAAATGCATTGCTTAATTCTGTTTAGTCTCTTCAACTGATCTGTATGTAACATACATATAAACCTATTTTATTTGCATTTGTGGAACTAAGTGTTTGAAATAAATCTCTATGCATCTTGTTTAATGGATTTTTTTTTTCAAAATATATTGCCATTTTTATATTACTTAGTAAAATATAAAAAAAAAATTAAATGCTTTATTTTATTTGGATATTTCAGACGACAAAACTTTATTCCAACCACAAATAGTCGTGTTTGTAGTTGGCATTTTCCTGTTGGTAAGAATGCAGGACCTTTGAGATTTGCCTGGAACATAAACAACTTCCTAGAATCTCCAAGTCCAGAGAAACGTCGACGTAAACCAAATAGTAGTAACAAGAACCACAGACACTTTGACCACAGCAAACGTAAGAAGCACCAAGAAGAGAAGACATCACCCCATGTGAACCCATTAGTTGTTCTGGCCCAAGTTGCTTTGCAAGATGCAAATTCAGACGCTGTTCTTTCATCATTTGATACAAACCTCTCTATATCAAGTAACAACAAACAAGATGATGCATTAGATAACCCTAATCCAGAACACTTAGATAGTTAATCCAATTTCTAAATAGGAAATATTAAAATATTAAATGATTAAAAAACAAAACAAAAATAAAAAACACTTTTATCAACAATAATTTTCAATTATTGTAACTAGATTCCACATACATTTCCAGAAAGCTTTAATTTAGTGGGATTTAAAACATAAAGGACAAAAATTTTAATTTCATATATTTCTTTTTTTTTAATTATATTCCTGGCTGGTTATTTTACTGCTTCTTTGTAATTTATATATATATATATATATATATATATATATCATAAAATACATTTTGAAAATATATAGAGACTAACAATTCACATGCACAATCATCATCATGATTTTGGCATCTTTTTTTTTTAATTGCTAATATACAACAGATAAACTTGCAATACAGCATATTTTCATTTATTTCAGTGTTATGTTACTTGATTTTTAAATCTGAACTCATCACTTTCTGGTAGACTATCTCAGGGCTGATTTTGCTACAAACATTTCAGCCATTAACTTATAGCACATCACCAGTTTGGTAGTATTTTCTACTTGCCACTTATCTACAAATTAGTTACTCATAACCTCCTTGAGAGAAAGTACAAAAGGGCTAATGATAGTAACTTATAACCATAAGACAGTAGAATGTAATTTCAGTTAGATTTGGCTGCTTCTTCTGAGTAACATAAAACCCTCACTCTTTTGTTCAACTTGCTAGAAGTAGCGCCCAAATCTTTAAATTACTCCCTATTGTATTAAAAAAGAAGATAAAAAAGGGGGAAAATGTGGGATGATAAGACTAAAATGCCTTTGATTATAGATTTATTTGATCAGAGTTAACATGGAGTTAAAGGGAAACACTAAATGTTGACTAGCAAGCTAACGATGCAGTCTGATCTTCAGTAGTTTATCTTTTACTTGTTTCAGTCATTAGACAGTGGCCATGCTGGGGCACCACCTTGAAGAATTTTTAGTTGAATGAATTGGCCCCAGTACTCATTTTTCTTAAGCCTGGTACTTATTGTAGTGGTCTCTTTTTGCTGAATCACTAAGTCACAGGGATGTTAACATACCAACACCAGTTGTCAAGTGGTGATGGGGCCAAATACAGACACAAAGGTACACACATACACATGACGGGCTTCTTTCACTTTCTGTCTACCAAATTTTCTCATAGGGCTTTTGTTAGCCCCAGGCTATAGTAGGAGGTACTTGCCCAATGTCTGCTACAATGGGACTGAACCTGGAACGATATGATTGGAAAGCAAGCTTCTTAGTACACAGCAACGCCCGTACATGATTAGTGACAAAACTGGGCAAGTTTTGGTCTTATTAGATCCCCATTAGAAAGTTTAGTCTAACTATTCCTGTTACATCTTAGATGATTCAAGAAGTACAAAGGATTTTAGTGATAGAACATTGAGTGGCACGATAACTTAAAACAATGACTAATAGAAAATATCCTTTTACTTTAAATATCTGTGATTGTCTCCCTTGCCGTTGCATTTCGTAACCATAATTAGTCATTAGGATGACGATTTTTATTCTTCACTATAGGATGTAATTTTAATTAATTAAAATTTTCTAACTACATAAAATATGTAAGCACCTAATTTATTTTTTTCAAGCTGCAGGTGTTCCTGAGATGTTTACTCCAGTCATTCTCAGTCAGGTTGCCAAGCCTATGTAACATAGAAAATAAACCACACTTCCAAAATTTTCTGTTTCCTGAATGGAGTACTACAAAGATCTGTCCTGTTTCTCACTCAAAATCTTTCCAGGCCTCTGCAAAACATAGACATCATATCACACATAAATATCCTTTTCTACTTTAGGCACAAGACACGAAAGTTTTGGAGAGGGGGCCAGTCGATTAAATCAACTCCAGTACACAACTGGTACTTAATTTATCGACCCTGAAAGGATGAAAGGCAAAGTCGACCTCAGCGGAATTTAAACTCAGAACATAAAGACAGACGAAATACCGCTAAGCATTTCACCTAGCATGCTAACGTTTCTGCCAGCTCGCTGCTGTGATATTTCTGTGTATCACACAGAAATATCATCACACTCATAACCTCCTACTCATAACTATTACAATCTTACATTGGTCACCTTGAAATCTGGCTCTAAAATAACGGTAACATATGACAAATCTACCGTTACCTTCTTTACCAGAGTACATCAAATATAGCCAGCAATCATACTCAACATCATAAACTTAGTATAGCTAGTTGTCCCTCATGAATGAGTATGGCTTAGTAACATGTACCATGCTTTTGTTAGTTGTTTTGGGTGTCTATGTAGTGTAGTCATGACCAAGACACAGGCAGCCTCGGTGCTCCTTAACCTTTCATCCATTGGGTCATCTGGGATGTGACAGTTTGTGAAAGAGAGGGCTGAATTAGCACATGACTGGTGCTCATTACAACTGAGTGAACTGGAGCAATACAAAATGAAGAACTGTCCTCATGAACACAATATGCTGCCTGGTCCAAGAATTGAACCCATGACCTGATGATGGTGAGCTGAACAGCACTTTCACAATATAACCACAACATAACCAGATACATACACACACAAATGATAAAAATATTAAGAGTTGTATACAAAACTTCTACAATGCACATAGAGTGAAAATGATGTACAAACAATACATCAGATCCATCATGAACATGCTAACCCTGTTTGAACCCCACTACTCTCTCCATGACAAACTACAAAGGACATAAAACAATGCACTTCTTGTTGTCACATATTTTATGCAGGCCACCTATATAAGGAAACAAAACTACTGATAATGAAAGACCAACTAGATATACAAGGGGCACAGTTCATTGCTATACTAAATTTCAATATTCACTGTAAGAAAAAAATTACTTCCCATAACCCAGATACTCATAAATTTGAAGCCAAGAATACGAGAAGCATTATAAATTACAGGGGACATAATTTCGATAAAATTGCTTCCCTTAGAATTATTTACACAACTGTTTGTGGAAAATCTCAAGATTTTAAAATACCACTTTATAAAAGACCTACTAACAAAATACATATTCATTTTACAAATATCTCTGATTTTAAATATCCCCATAAAAATAAATAGAACAAACATTTAAAGCAATATTTATTGAAAATATCTCCACATTATTAAGGTATCATATACACACGGAACAGCCTGGGACCCCAGTCCAGCAAACTTACAGCTCAGCCAACCAACCCCACTTAGGAACACAATTTTTATTTTTATGGTTTATCCTTCACAGCCTTACCACGACTGGTAAGACTAATATAGTTGATATTCAAATCGAATATCTATAAGCTGACGTCTGCAGGAAAACCATGAGTGATAAGAGAATTTTGAAATGTTAACATTTTGGGAGGAAGATTGGGAATAGGGGTTAATGAGATGGAGGAGTACAGGTGACAAGATTAGTGGGTCTGAGAGATGTAGTATGTAACTAGCTAGTTTAGAGGAGTAAAGGTTGTTGAAATAGTAGTGGAACAGACAGACCAGGTCAGCTTGTCTATGGCCATAAGATTGTGTGATGGAGAGTGAAATTTTGCTGTTCAGCTGGGTGGTTTTGTTTTATGAGGTTTAAGATATTCAGGTGGTGAGAACAGTATTTTATTTTCGATCTTACTTGAGCTTTGGTCAAACAGCTGGTCAGAGCTTAAGTATTTTTTGGGTCCAAAGAGAGATGCAATTCTTGCTAAGGATTGTAAGGCCTATCATTTATAGTGATGTTTTGAGCGTTTTGTGGGTTGTCCAAAACCAGGGAGGTGAGAAGTACAAGACTGTTTCTTCGATTTGAGAAATGAATATTTTTGTACTGTTGAAATAGATGAGAGTCAAAAGTTCAATGTATGATCAGCTATGGCTATTGAGATTTTATTATCAACATGGTATCTTTAAGTTTTAGGACTTGTACTGTGATCACCATTTTAAAGACAGTGTTTTGTTCAGGAGATATTGATGTAGTTTGAGTATCTATATTAAAACACTCTGGCTGGCTCAACTTACATTATATAAGATGTACATCAATAATAAAATAACACATTTTGGTCCTTAAAATTCTATTAGTTTCATCATCATCGTTTGATATCTGTTTTCCATGCTGGCATGGGTTGGACTGAGGTCGGGAAAGCCAGTGGCTGCACCAGGCTCCAATCTGATCTGGCTATGTTTCTACAGCTGGATGCCTTTCCTAACGCTAACGCCAACCACTCTGGGAGTGTAGTGGGTGCTTTTTACGTTTGAACACTAATTTTCATTTACTCATAAGATTGTATAAATAAAAAACGCCCTTAAATAAGAGATAAACCAATGACAAAAGAATTAATGTTGTTTTCCAAACTAATGTTAAATAACACAAGTATTTTAAGATCATTTTCCCAAGCTAAAGCAATAGTTAGGTTTATAGGCTCTATGACAATTTCCTCCATGTACTGTCATTCCAATTCACTAACTCCTTGCCTTGATTTCCTCTACTATCATCTTTAGCCATGTTCTTCTGTCTTTCCCTTTTTCATCTTAGTCACTTTCATCCTTCCTCAGCATATGATCCAGTCACTTCATTACATCCATCAAAGACTCTATTTCCACCATTCACTACAATTCATGGTTTGTCTTTTTCTTTGAGAATAATACACTTCTCAATCACTGAACTATTCTCATTTCAAGTCTTTCCATCCTTTTCTCTTCTTTTGTACACATCACCTGTTTCATTACCAAAAACCATAGCATTTTCATACTTACAGTATACATCTTTACCTTTAGTTTCAGTGATATTCCCTTCCTTCTTAACATACCACTCACTTCCCTTCCTTCTTCAATGTGCTTCTCACTCGAGTCACCTTCTCCATTCAATATCTTCTTAGTAAGAAAATGTTTTCACACTTCCACCTTTTCTTTTCATGCCACTTCTCAACATTCTTCCATCCACAAGCTACATTTAAGTGTAGCTACCATGTTAGTTAATAACATTCTTAAGTACATTTTAGATGAACCCACTCAGTGCATTTTGTACATCTAGTAAAATTTCATTCTAACACTGTTTTGATCTTTTCACTGTTTTGATCTTTTCACCCTACTGCATATTTTAAAACTTTTCATGGACCTTCAGCTTTCTGATATTCACCATCATAGATTTTGCTTTTACATATTCTTTCTAGCTTTTCAGTTGCTTGTTTAATCTATGTATATTCTCTGTTATTAACACAAGATCATTTATGTATAGCAACTCTAAGCTTTGAGCCAGTACCTCCTTCACAAGTATAAATAGTACTAGACTGAATATGAGAGCTGGCTGAAAAGTTCATAAACTGACCAAGATTCTCTCATGGAATGTGACCAAATGAGGTTTATTTTTCAACAGTCTCCCTTGCAATCCACACTTCTTCCACTGGTGTTGCAGTACTTAGATTCCATTGGTCAAAAAAAGTCAACAGCGGATATGATGTCATCATCACAGCAATACTGGTTCCCAGCGAAGTGATTTTTCATGTTCAAGCCACAGTCATGCACAGCAGCCATTGAAACCAAGGACTTGTGTGCTGGAGTATAGTCTTGAAACAAGACTCTTTTTGTCAGTTTTCCTGGGCCTTTGGTTTTGATAGCCTTCCCGACTGCCTCAGCAAGTTGGCATAGTACTTCACTGATGGTGTGGCCCTTTTCAACATAGGCAATAAACAATGCTTTTCCATCCCAAAACACTGAGGCCATCACCTTCCTTGCAGATTAAATGACCTTGGCCTTCTTTGGAGCAGGTGAGGAGGAGTGTTTCCACTGCATGGATTGTCTCTTTGTCTCTGGCTCAAAATAATGAACCCAACACTCATCCTGGGTTAGGGAACATTCAAGGAAACTGGCTAGGTCTGATTCAAACAACATCAGAAGATGTGGCACTTACTGAGCAGAAACAGGCATCATACCAAATTCATTGAGCAGAGAATATTCTCAACTCTCTCACAGGGTATGGTAATAGCATTGGCTATTTGATTTATAGTCAATCGCCTGTCACTCATCACCATGTGATGAACATGATCAATATTTTCCTCAGTGGTAGCAGTTGCAGGACATCTAGACTCTCCCTTCCCCTCTTAAATTCAGCTGCCCACTTTTTCACTGTTGATAAAGCTGGAATGTCATCCTCTAATGTAGCAACTATGTCAGCATGAATGTCCTTAGGGGCTAAACCCATTTTCTGCAGGTACTTGACAACATCATGATGCCAAAGTTTGTTGATTTTCAAGAGAATTCGCAGCTAGTTACTTTCGAAGTCTTCTTTGAACAGTCAGCTTACCTGGAAACAACAATGCAGTTATTAATAAGGGTTGAAATTAATGCATGCAAGATTTCACAGCTCAAACATCACTCCTTCATAGTCAGCCTATGAACTTTTCAGTCCACCCCTATACTGATCCCTCATGCACTCTAAACTTCATCTTTACCATTGTGTGCAAGCACTCATAGATTGTCATCATTATCCTAACTAAGCATTCTGCCACTCCTAACTCTCTGTGCCCACATCACCACTTCAAATGCAATTCTACTAAAAGCAATCTCCAGATCAACAAACTCAAGAAACAACTTCCATTGTCCATGAATTTCTCTGCTTTATAATAAAAATTGCATCAATCATTCCATTCCACGGCATAAATCCAAACTGCATTTTATTATGTATCCTCTTCTTTAACACCTTTTGCAATATATTTATTCTGTAATCCAACAACTTAATTGCTCTAAACAAATCACAGTGCAGGGGATCATCTTACTTCTTGTACAGAGACATGAGAGTCCTATACTACTACAATATGGTCATTTTTTTTTACCACCAACATAGATCTCTGCCCTTCTCTTGGCACCCCATCTTCCCAATATTGATCCACTTGCTTTTCCTTGCAATATCAATAAGCTTATTGAAAAATTATTTTAAATTGCTGAAAATATTTTAAAATTAGATATTAAAGCAATGAACATTGGAAGGGTAAAGAAAAAGTTATGTAGTAGCAAAATAATAAAACTTGGCATCAGTTTGCTGCTGGAACCATTACATTTTGTTTATGCTTTGCACAACAATAGCACAATTTTAAATGATATTTTTGTAAAGAATGGTGGGAATAGTTGAGACAACAGAGCACTTACTGCCTTACAGTATTATGTTTCATCTCACTAGCTTGTGTATACAAGTTAATATTTACCTCATTTCTTGAGGTTGATAAAATTTGTTTAACTGTAGTAAACTGGAATTGATTCAATTGATTTTATTGCCTATGAAACACTTTTATGTGTAATTCATCGAACAACTTCAATTTATCCATTCCACTTTAAGTCAGTGTATCAATTAACACGGTAAGTACTTTCTGAAGCTAAATGTCACCAAAGGTTGTTTCATGAGGCTCCAAGTTCTTTTACTGAGGGAAGTTAATCAGAAACAGTTATAAGTGTAATATCACACTTAAAATAAATGTCAAAATAAGGCCATATTTTAATCTGAACTTGAAATGTGGTATGAAGATCCCTGCATCAACATTAAAGGTCAGAATCAATAAAGTACTTCAACTGTCTTGTCAGTACTTTGTTATAAAAATGAGGTTAATAATCAAATTTCTTTGACAATTTAGTAAAATATATGATAAAGCATAGTACAGCTGGGGGAGAGACTTTACATTAAACTAAAAGTGTATGATATTCTTGTGTTAAAAACATTTCTTATAGGCAGTAAAACATGAACGCTATGTAGTAGATATGTTGGATAACTGAACCATTTCTGCAAGGCCTAATTGATAATTCTGAGTCCTTGACACACCATCATCCTGCCAAAATTTTTGGGGGCTAAAATTTTATACAAAGTACTCAACCTGGAAAAGTAAAATAAGATTCAAAGATTTATGAAAAAATAGAATATATTTGTTTTATTATTCACTCAATAGTTTTCAGTAATTCAAATTTGTAATGATGACAATGAATAGTACAGAAACATTCTACATAATTTATCATTTTGCTTTATATCCTAGTAAATAACATTGATTTAATAGAGGCAGCTACAGAGTATAAATCAGCTTGAGAATTCATCCATGTACTTTACATAAAAACAGTATATAACTAATACTTACTGAGTAGTTTAGCAAGCAAGAAGCAATATACTTAACTTCAATCTTTACCTATCATTCATGATTTGATATAATTTGTTTTTACATAGCATTAGCAATTGGACATAATTTATTTAATGTGGACATGGGCCAGTAGTTAAATAAAGATTAGGCATGTTATCACTATACATCTTATATGTATTTTACTGTGAAATTACAAAATTATGTACCAAAGATAAGGAACAGGTATTTAACAAAGAAACAAACAAAAAATATCAGAATTTTAACTTGATAAATTACATAATAAATTATATGGGGCATTCATTTCTTACTCAGTAATTTTAAATAGCAACAATACTTCTAAAAATTTCAAAGGTAAATGTTGACTTTTAAAAAATTAACCCATGTTTAACCTTGTTTTGCAACTGATGAGAGTTGATCTCGAATCTTTGAAAGGCCATCTAACATGGTATTTAAAGTTTCTTTAGACAATTCAACATTAGCATATCTCACAGGTGCAGCTGTTCCTGATCTATTCCCAGCATCCTGCATCTGAATTAAAACAAAAATCAAGAAATTTAGTGAATAAATAAACCCATTTAATCAAAAGATACAAGAAAACATTTTAGTTACGTTGAAGGGACAGTTTTATTAATCATTTTCTTAATTTCTGGATGAAAATTATATGTAACTGCTTTGCTCATTATATTCAGGGCTTTTTAGTATACTGAATGATTTATTTGGCTGATAAATAAACTAGAATTTATAATTCAGCTTTCAAAAGACATAGGTTGACAGTTCTATTGTATTGCATACATGATTAAACTTCCTCATGCTATGCCAGCTTTAAATAAACCATTTATTCTATGGAGAAACAACAACAGCAGTAGCAGCAGCTATTTAACATCATTAGCTGCTATCAGGTGACCTTAATGGAATTTATCTTGATAATACTAAAACACTAGGGATGCTTGTGTGTAGCTGAAATATCTCAGAAATAGTATATTTTATCTTAATATATTTTACATATTTATTTTCATACTTATCTTTGGCAGTGCAATACAAATTTTTGTGACATTTGGATCTCTATTTAGACGATTAAACACAATTTTTGTTATTTCTTGACAAAAGAAAATACATGGCTTCCATAATGTCAACGCACATACAAAATACACACACATATAATGAATGTCATGCCATGTCAATCAACACAAACACATGTCTACTATCTGTGATATATACACACACACACATAGTCTTTTTGACGTACAGAATATTTTAATCATTTAGAAATATTTTTAACTGAATGTGATTTCATCATCCATACATCTTTTTTGTATGTATGTGTGCATGTGAGAGAGTGTGAGTGAACGTTTGTTCTCATGTATGTGTAAGTGGCACACTCTCTTTCTCTCTCTCTCTCATGCACACACACATGTCCATTTCATATACATGTTCATACATCTTTCACTTTAAAACAAAAATAACAGGTGATTTTCAGGATAAAAATTGTTAAAAAAAGGCTTCTACTCTTTTGCCGAACCGCTAAGTTACGGGGACATATACACGCCAGCATCGGTTGTCAAGCGATGTTGGGGGGACAAACACAGACACACAAACACACATATATATATACATATATATGACGGGCTTCTTTCAGTTTCTGTCTACCAAATCCACTCACAAGGCTTTGGTCGGCCCGAGGCTATAGTAGAAGACACTTGCCCAAGGTGCCATGCAGTGGGACTGAACCCGGAACCATGTGGTTGGTAAGCAAGCTACTTACCACACAGCTACTCCTGCACCTATAGATTGCCCAAACTTAAATTGCAGAATTATTTTCAACACTACAGGTAAATTAATGGATAATTCTTGCTTACCTCAAACTGTACTAAACAAGTAGGTACAGACATTCTTGAGATGGTATTAGAGGCAGCTTTTAAGTCAACCCTCCAGTCAAAATCAACAAGATGTGGCAGTGATACTAATAAGAAATTAAAGCAGAAAGTTATACATTTTTAGAAGTGGTGAGAAATATCTTTTTAAAGGAAAGATACTGCAAAAAAAGAAAAAAAAAAAAAAAGAAAAAAAATGCTTGAAAATAAAAATTAGACATTTCAGAACTCCCATTTATTTTTCAGAACACAATGTTAAGATTTTTTTTTTTAAATTAAGCAATACCATTGTTTCCTTGTTATTAAAAATGTCCATAAATATTGCATATGCACACACACACACACATTCATATGCTTCCTTTCTTATGCCAGCATAGAACATGGATATAAAATAATGATGATAACACAAAAGACTCAAATCAATTGTTAATTCAACAACCATAAAATATGCATACAAAGAGATTTACACAGTTTGGAAGAGAATTTGTAAAGGTCAAGTATCAAAGTATTCTTTAAGCAAATTACTCTCCAAAATTATTATCTAACAATATTTCTGTTTCCTTATAAAACAATGAAATATGAAAATGCTAAAAAGAAATCATGAAACAAAAATCAGTTAATTAGGATCAGGGATTAGTCACATGGTTAAAAAAAAAACAGGCAATAGTCATGTGGTTTTGTGTTCAATCTCACAATGTGAAGCCTTGAGCAGGTGTCTTCTATCAAAACAAATCCCTGTGAATAAAATTTTCTAGACAAAAACTTTGGGAAAGGCTATTGGATCTTTCTTTCTCTTTCTCAATATATATATATAAAGGGTAAAGATCCCCGCTTCAATCATGAATGTTCATGAGATTGTACCTAGAAAGTTCCCCTTTGTGGCACAAGTCCGGGCAAAGTTGTTTATGGGAAACCACCAGTTGCCCATTCATACCCACCCCACACACAGCATCAATGTTATCTAAGGGAAAGGCAAAGGCAAAGGCCAACAGACCTTGGCACCAGTGACATCGCAACTCATTTCGAAGCTAAGTGAACTGGAGCAATGTGAAATAAAGTGTCTTGCTGAAAAACAACACACAGCCTGATCTGGGAATCAAACTTACAACCTCATGATTGCAAGCCCAATGCTCTAACCACTGAGCCATGCGCCTTCACATATATACATATATATATATCTGGTCAAAGTAAGCCATTGTACCTGGCTTTCATCAAGCTTTTGACAGAGTCCCTTGCTCTGTTATCTGGAGGCCTCCAAGGAAGTTAGGAGTAGATGTGTGACTTTTCACAGCTGTACAAGCCATATATAGCGAGATTCTTGAGAAGACCAGCTCACCTCAGCAAAACTGAGTTCTGGAAGCACTGTGTTCCACCAACATGTAACATTAATTTCACACATACTATTCTAATAAACCAAACTACATCTCTTCTCTTCCTTCCATCTCTCCTTCTTCATGCACTATGCTTATCTTTCTCTCTCCCTACTCCTGTCCTCCCTACCCTGCCAACTGCATCATTGCTATCCTGTTGCCCCCCACTATATACTTGGGCTTCACCAGTCACTGCATTCCCCCATCCTTTTTGCATTCTCGTGAACTCCCTATTCACGCACCCTGGGCAAACCTTTATCATTCCACTAATGTCCACATCCTTGTACTTTGAGAGTTATGCCCTGGCACATCACTTACTCACTCTTGCTCTCTCACTGACTGGGGTAATCACGTGCTTTCTCTATAACAAGAAACCTGTTTCTGTCCCTCTGTCACACTCTAACCTCTCATCACCGGGCACAAAGCCATCACCTTCAATACCACACCAAAGGCGGTGAGCTGGCAGAATTGTTAGCACGCCAGGCAAAATGCTTAATGGTATTTCATCTACTGCTACGTTCTGAGTTCAAATCCCACAGAGGTCAACTTTGCCTTTCGTCCTTTCGGGGTTGATTAAATAAGTACTTGTTACACGCAGTGGTGGTGGTGGGGGGATGTAATCGACTTAGTCTCTTTGTCTGTCCTTGTTTGTCCCCTCTATGTTTAGCCCCTTGTGGGCAATAAAGAATTAAATACCACACCACCTCTCAATGGATCTTTTGTCTTATGTATTTAGTGCCATTTATGTAGGTATGTAGTTCATTGAACCCCTTTATGCCAAATGATTTTATCTCCCAATAAAATAAATATTAGAGAACATACTGAAGTCAATTAATCAATTAAAACCCTTGAAGACATTGCTCCAGCATGGTTTCAGTCCAATGATTGAAAACAGTAAATGGAAAAAAGAACACGAGACAAAATTTACCAAATTTACACAAGTATCAACAAAAATTAAATATCCATGAGCAGACTGCACATAATTCATGGCAAAAGTTAAAAGTTAAAATATCAAATGGTTTTGTAATGTACCTACCTTGATTCTTTATAGATGCTTCTCTCCATTTTGAATAATTGTCTATGATGATTTTCACAAGAAGTTCTTTTAAATTATTATGAAAATTTGCTGAAAAAAGTAACAAAAATTGATTTACAAGGTATCATGTATTATGTATGGATGGAAATGTTTGTCTGTGTGTATTCATATGTATTGTTGTTTGTAACTATTTAATAGTACATTCTCCATAATCAATAGCCTCCCATAGTAGCACTTTTGAACCACTTTCAGTTATTAGTTCATATACATTTCAGTATGGAGATATCTCGGTTCTCTCTAGCACTCTACCTAGCAATTCTAAATACCTCACATATCTGATCCTTGTGCTGCAGAACATATACACACTTCTTTCTAACTACCTTTTTCCTTTGCTAAGTATACCTAATATCTCCTCTTCTAGCTATTTAAAATTCAGTACTTAATACAAGATACAAATGTAGAGTTTAACATTATTTTATAGAAACTTTTCGTTATTACAAGAGGTCTTTTCAAGTACCAAGTATGACTTAAAGCATATTTTTGTATTTCAAATGTGTATGATGGTTAAACAACTAAACAAACCCCTCATAGCTCATACTATCTCTTAAAGCAAAAGTGATAGTATAATGATGCGTATCAAAAAAATATGAGGGAACATAAAGAATTAGAAGGTGGAAATTAAGTAGTACAAGGGAATGTTGAAAAGTTTCTGGCTATGGGCTATGAAAAATATAGGAGGATCAGTTAATTATGATTTTATTCAACACATTCCCCTCTTAGATTTACATATGTATTGCAGCAGTCCTTCAATTTTTCTAAGCCCTGTAAAAGAATTTGGAAGATTAGGCCTCCAATCAGGTCTTTCGTGATACCCTTAAAGCCAGGAATTTTTCAGCACCCCCTTATATATTATAAGAGGCCAAGAATGATAGTTCTGATCCAAAATGTAGAATATGTGATGAACAAGTTGAAACAATCAGCCATATTGCTTCAAGATGCTCTACCTAGGCTCCAAGTGAATATAAAGCTAGACATTGAGTTAGCCAATGCCTTCAGTGGACTCTATACAAACTTTATGGTGCTAATTGCAGAAACAGTGCAAGAATTTTATGGGATTTCATAGTCTACACAAACTGCACAATTAATGTCAATTGGTCTGATATTATTGTTAAAAGATTTTAAAAATGAAACATGCCTACACATTGATATGACTAAACTATCTGACAAAAGTGTCTCAGCTAAAGATACATTTGCCACCTTGTCTAAACATCACATGATGGTTGGAAATGAGCATCATCATCATCATACAAGTGAGGGTGTTTATTTCTAGTCTTTCACGAAAAATGTGTCTAGCAAAGGGAAAACATTACTTTGCTCGGAAACTGGTGAGACTTGGCAGCAGGAATGATATTTGAGCAAATCTGCTTTAACAAATCTCATCAGACCAGACCCATGCAAGCATGGAAAAGTGGACATTAAATGAAAATAAATTAATAAATAGATATCTCTCTCTCTACAAACACACACAATCATCGTTTAACGTCCGCCTCCAATGCTGGCAGGGGTGGAACTATATATATATATATATATATATATATATACCAAGTTAGGCTCAACTCCTTTTTCAGTCACTGTAATAAGCAAAAAAAAAAATTGTATCACTTATAAAACAGCATATACAATTCAAAGTATTGAACACATTGACTGCATCAATAGGTAAAGAAGTGACTACATATTATTTAAGCAAATCAACTAAACAGTTTAGTGATTATAATGGCTCTACACTCCAGGACACAAGTGATTGTGTAGTTGTCAAAAGTTCTATGAATGAGCATCAAAACAAGGTCAGGGCACTCTGTTTTTCTATGCACAGAAAGCAAAAAAAAAAAAAAGAAAAATATTGTTTTGAGTTATACATCACAGTGATAGCTATTAAAGAAAACCTAAAAAGCACTCATGCTAGTGCTATGATGAAAGCACTGGTGCCACATAAAAAGCACCCAGTACACTCTGCAGAGTGGGTGGTGTTAGGAAGGGCATCCATCAGTAGAAACCATACCAGAACAGACATTGAAGCTTAGTGCGCCCCTGGCCTCACCAGCTCTGATCAAACCGTCCAACCCACGCTAGCATGGAAAAGACGTTAAATGATGATAACCATAATCTATTTCTCAAAATATAAAACTCATGTTATTTAATCTATTAATAATCCTTTCTGCAATAAACACAAGGCCAATCGATTACATCGATCCCAGTGTTTAACTAGGTTTAGTCTATTAATAATATTATCTTGTTTGTGCATCAGTTTTCTGTGATTGAAGAGCAATGCAACTAGCAAGAAAATGATTCAGTATGTGACAAAACTAATTGTAATTTCTCCAATTAAATGATGCTCAAGGTCAATGACATTTCTGATTCTGCTCCTAGAAAATTATCAAAAAAATTTAATACTTTAAATAACCAGAAGCAACGCCCCACATTTTATCAGTTATAATGTCGCAAAACAATTTCCCTTTGTATTAGCAATGGACTTGCCCAAGGGGTGTAACTCTTGAATATTTCTATTTAAGTTATGCCTCATTATCCAATTTTGATATTGAAATGTGTTTAGTTTTTTCACAAATTCTTCTATTTCTTAAGCTTATGAAAGCAGCTCCACTAACTCCGACTTAAAGCTATGCGGCTACTTGGATAGTTAAACAAGAGCTATCACTACAACGAGAGATAAGGAAACATAACGGGGCAAAATAGTTGTCATTATCCCGCAGAGCATATACTTAAATAATTCATTCAAATTTTGGTCAGCAGTTTTGAGAGAACGATGTTAGTCAATACAACCGATTCCAGTACTTGAATGGTACTTTATTTTATCTACTCAAGAGTAGCAAGAAGATAACTCGACCAAAATATCATTAAGCTCTAACATGATATTGAGCAATTTTTTTTTCTGGCAGTTAATACTAAAAGGATATATAGGTACTATTCAAGAAGAGTGGTCCCGGTGCGCGCACTCGCGTACTCTTTTCTCTCTCTCTCTCTCTCTCTCTCTATATATATATATATATATGCTATGAAATTAAACTTATATAAATTGTTTCTTTACTTTAACTTACCTGGAAAAAGCTTTCGTAAGACCTCGGGGTTTTGAGTGTCAGCGAAAATTGCTTTCTTCAGCAACAGGTTTAGAGCTATGTAAAGCTGAAATAAAAAGAAGGCAGTTGGTCGTGAACGAGTGTACGTGTGTTTACATTTGTGATGTATGGCTGTGAACTGAGAGAAGCAGATATTCTTAGAGTAGAAGAGAAATTTTGATTCCCCACCACTCCATTCTTCAGATTATGACTGGATTGGTACTTTTCACTTCGATGAGAGACATTTCGGGAGAAATATATCTATTCTTGCATTTATCACGAAATACTTATATATCTCGCATCGCTTCAGCAAGTATAGGCAACCTCTCTCCATAAGCGAGCTGCATTTCTTAGGTTGGCTGCACTGGAAAAAAATATTCAAGCTAATTTTTTGTTATTCAGAAAGCCCCGCGGGCCGCAGTTTGCTCACGGGTCCTCTAGAACAGTTACTAAACCTAAATTTGATTTAAAAAAAAAAAAAAGAACGAGTGCTCGCCCCACACATTTCTCATTACGTGGTGTCTTCTCTTTATGTCCTCATAGGTTTTAATGTACAAATAAAACATAATTTATGTTAATGTTCAACTTAGGTCACAGTTCGGGAGAGAATATAATTTGTATTTTGAACGTATAATTTGGCTTTAAATGGAAAACGTAAAAAATAAGAAAACCATTGTTTGGGTTCAAAAATGGAATTGTCTGGATAGCCTCCCTTCGCCCTTAACTACAGAAAGTTATGTTTTAGACTTCGTGATGGCGGAACGTATAAGCGAGCTGATTTCTCTTCACAGCGCTAAACTGAGCTTCCGCTATTGCTTTTCTTTTCACACATAAAAATATATAATTAAATCCTTTCATCCTTTTACGGTTTCAGAGATGCAAATGCATTCATAATTTTTATATTCTTTTCATTCTAATATATGTCAGTATGTGAATATCTAGAAAAAAAAAAAATATATATATATATACACCTACATATATGTATGTATGTTTTGAGGAACCCGATTATTTATTTTTTTACTGCAGAGTTTCGGAATGAAGCATAATAATTGTTAGAAATCTCTCATCCATCAGACAACGGTTGATTAGGAAGCGGAGTATCTTCTTAACAATTTGTACGAGTAACGAATGAATTGAAAGGCTTTTCAGAAGCATTGTTGTGGTCTATTAATCGTGTCATATAACCTTATAAGATCAATGAAATAGTGTTTATTAACTGTGGATTACTTTAAATAAAAACAACGAAAGTAATAACCCTACACTCAAGATATTTTTGCGTTAACTGCTAAATTTACAACTGCAACAACAGTATCCATTCTATATAGTAAACAGAAATTGCTAGAGTTGAAGTAGTAGCGATCGCGCAGCAACTTTACATCATATTTCTAAATTATTCAAAAATCAATATATAAGGTGAAGTCCATCACTTAATTGCATGATATGCAGAAAGAGCTCTTTCTGGTAAATAGCTGTCATGAGAAATTGCAAATTTTCACGGTGAAAATTGCAAACTAAAAATAAACGGCGAGTATATTCAACAGAAATTTCATACATCTTTTCATTTATTTCATGTTTTTTTTAAAAAAAATATAATTTAAACAATGTATTGTTACTCTATGAGGAATAATATAGATCAGAAAAAAATTATTTGTAGTCCGTAGCCCAAGCCATTCTATATTACTTAACTGACTTTACTATATTTAAATTTCTTAGGTAATATTGATTCCATACCGAAGACGGTGTTTCTGGTGTGATCAAATTAATATTTTAAAAACATTAATTTGATCATAAATATTTTATTTATACACGAATCATATCTGAAGAGGTATCGCTAAAACAGTAGAGACACTGGTTACACACACACACACAGACGTACTCTGTCTTGCCGTCCACAACATTATATTTACTCATTTTCAGTTTTCTGTTTAATTTCCAAGATTTTTTTTAATAAAAAAATTACATTTCGTTTGCACTATCTATCTCTCTCTCTCTCTCTCTCTCTCTATATATATATATATATATATATAAAACTCATATCCCTATTTCTGAATCAAATATGGAAAATTGGCGATCTTTGGTTTCAGGTACATTGTGCCTAAAATCAAATGTCGCCCCAAAAAATTCTATTGTTGTCAGTTTGATTGACTTCTATATAAAAGATATTCTGATTTCAAAAGTAAAGCGATGTCCGTTTTTTTTTTTAAGAGTAGAAATGAAACTATATTTTAAGGATTTCCTTTTGTCTTCTATTGGATTTTGAAAAAAAAAAAATCGATTTTAAACGAGACGACAGAAATCAATAAAATATGACAAATACTATCAACAACACATGATATATAAAGCGTGCTTCAAGTAGATGGATATCAACACAAATTTTCATTCTCATAACACTAATAACCCATTGTTGAGACTAAGACAGCAAAAGCGATAATGACTACATTTTCAATACACAAATAAAAATCAACAGCTTGAGCCGGATATAGCCATTTAGGCGCCAAAATACTATATTGAGAATAGACGCTAAATCCAGTGAAATGGTTTTTTCTAATTAATAAACAATTCATTTTCAACAGTAACAATTAAGTGAAGACAAATAATATAACATTAAAG
The DNA here is from genome assembly GCF_046866305.1 of Octopus bimaculoides. NCBI lineage: Eukaryota > Metazoa > Mollusca > Cephalopoda > Octopoda > Octopodidae > Octopus > Octopus bimaculoides. Next base: position 96,418,851 of record NC_142932.1, on the reverse strand, counting down.
GCTTTGGAGACGAAGAGGGATATGCTAGAAATAACAACTAAAATCTCTCCGAAATCACATCTAATTGTCTTTAAAATAAAGAAGACGTATGTATTCAGGAATAATATGGTCCAAGATACACTATACCTTAAAAAAAAAAAAAAACCCCAAAAAAAACCAAGGTATGATCACGGCTCCAAAGCGCTTTAATCATCATATTCAAATACTGACCTATGACTAAAAAATTTAATTCTTTTCTTTTATCGTTTTGAATTTTTGTGCACTGACTAAGCACAAAGCCAAATGAAACAGGAATCCTACAACCACTTTACATTAATGTGTGATTCGCTTTTTTAGTCGAAGTAAAAGGGAGGGTAAACGGCGATGATCAATGCCTGTCACAATGATTTCACTATGGAAATTTAAAAATCGTTAGTCTTAATTTACTGGGACCCTATCTCGTGCTAAAATCCCCGCTTAACGGAAACATTGAGTTTCTGTAAATATTGTGGCAACGTGAAATTCCATAACACGAGACTAGTTTACGACTGACTTTCATATACATGAAATCAGTGGGAAATAAGCTTCCATATCAACAGCATGATTTTCAGGAACACTTCCGTATCGCAGGGAATGACTATATCGATTTTTTTTTCTACTTGGCACAAAGCTCAAAACCTACTGGAAGAGGACTAGATCGAGCGAAATAAATATTTTCTCCAGGGTGTAAAGAGAAGTGTGAAATGGTTTCTTCTGAGAATCGAAATCGTAGTCTCAGATTACCTTTTGTGGGCGAGTACGGCTACTATGGAACAACTTGAAGAAGAAAAAAAACTTCTTTTAATTCAATAATAAATCGAAAACTAAGAAAGAAAATCAAATAAATGTTTAGCACTAGCTTTAATAGTTTCATAAATATCTTTAGTATATAAATATTTATAGTTTAATACATGTTTTTGTATGTATACAAATTTTTAGTCTCATACATGCTTTGTATTTAAATAAACTTAAATGCGCCTACATACACTGTTTGAGTGTGCTGTGTGTGATTGAGAGAAAAATAGAATTGAAACGAGTGTGTGTATATACATAAATTTTAATTTCCACGAAGTTAGAAAAGTGACTCAAGGGCCGAGAGTTTCGCGTATACGCACACTATTTAGTGGCACTCGACACATGTTCGCGCCCGAGCAGGTGTCAAAAGTATCGTGCGCGCTCACCAAGTGTTTGCAGAAATTAATTGGACATTTATGAAATATATAACAAATTAATAATTTGTCAGTATTCTTTCATGTGAATCCTTGAAATAAGAATATACAATAAACAAACAATTCGATACAAAGACTGGTCAAAATATATTTCTCACGTTTGACTGAGCACAAAAGAAATATTAATTTAAATAATTCTGTCCTTTATTTAGCCATTAAGGGTAATTACATTCCATTCAGACTTACAAAATAGGAGATAATTTAAATAATTAACTCTTTCTTTTATTTAACCACCAGGAGCAATTGCAGACAAGTTACATTAATAAAAAAAAACGCTAGGGTTTACAAAACGTTTGAAGCAAGACAAACAATAATATAAACTGGCGATTGTTATTAGGTAAATCTCCGAATGTAATCGGACAGAACTTCAACAAGAAGAAATAAGAGAGAGAGAGAGAGAGAGAAAAAAAAACTAGTGAAAGCAGGAGGGCAAGATAAGGGTCTAGAAACAATGAAAGGGACAGCAAATATCTCAGGAAATACACCATTACTATAGCGCAAAGTGCCCGTAGGTAGTTCTCTATTAATGCGTGTATAATATACTAAATTTTATATATCACCACTTACTGGTTTGTGTATGTATATATATATATATATATATATATATATACACACACACACACACAAGTGAGTGGTAATATAAGGCGCGCGCGTGCACAAAAAGGATAATAGTTTTAATAATAGTGACGGCAAGCTAGTTCAGTGTACTGAGTAAACACCAAAGGTTTCAATTCTTTGTTTATACAAATATGTGTTCGCCTCATATCTTTTTCTTTCACGTTTCCTTTGTTTCTATCTGCCGCCCAGCTATGCATTTTTATTTATTTATTGTCTTGTTTCATACTTCTCTCATTCAGCCAATTTACTCTCTCTCTCTCTCTCTCTCTCTCTCTATATATATATATATATATATATATGTGTGTGTGTGTGTGTATTTGTTAAGTGCCAGTAAACGAAACTCGACCACTGAGTTTACTTCGTAACTTCTGCCGATTATATACATACACATACAAGAACACAAATAGGTTAAGATTCACTACAGCTGTTTCAGACGCGTGTGTGTATATATATATATATATATAAAACATACGCTATATGTGTGTGTATGAATATATATTAAAGTCTTATTGCCTCACTCCCTTTCATTCATTCCCACTCTTTTTTTATTTTCATTTCCTTGTTTCTCTCCCTCGAACTTGAACTGACCTGTCTTTCTCCCTCCTGTTTAATTTATTCGTGTTTCTCCTTTTTCAAACCTCTCACTTAGTTTCGCTATTTTCCCTTCTCGCCAACATCTCTAATACAGTATCTTCCTTTCTGCCTCTCTTCTTCCCCCTCCTTTGCTGCGCTTGTTTAAACCACTTCACTAATTCTTTTCCTCCCCCTCTCTTGCAGTGTTTGCCTCCTAACATCTACGTTTTACTCACTCAATCTCTTTATTCCTTTCCCTTCGTTTCTTTCCCATCCAATCTTCCCTTCTTTTCATCCATTTTCGTAATCTTAATAGAACGTGTTTCAGTCACTAGGCTGCGGCCATACTGGGACACCTCCTTGAAGAATTTTAGTCGAACGAATCTAAGGGATCAAATAGATCTTGGCAAATAAACTTACACACACATAAAAGGTGGCCACCGTCAGTTTCGCAAATATACACACATGCTGATCAGTCTTGCTCCTTCGCTTTTTCTCCCTTGTCTTTATTGCGCTTCTTTGTGTCCGAGTAAACTAAAGAGAGTAGCCAAAGCGTTTCGTTCAAACAGGCACACTTTGAGACAGGCACGTATACAAATAAAGAGAGAGGGACAGAAGCAGAAAAAAGTGTGGGCGTAAACTGTTGAACGTTTAGAAATTTATCTTTTTATTTAATGTTCTGTCTTAGCCTTATCCAGTCAATTACGAAGGCAACTGAACTTGAACGGTCTGACCAAGTAGTTATTATGCTCGAAGACAGCTTCACTTTTACTTAGGCTACAATGTTCTCTATAACGTTGTTTGTTATGGCCGGTCATAGAGAGACTCTTTTTTTTTTTGTTTACAAAATTAACTGTCCATGATGCGCCTCCAGCCATTTGAGTTTGTCCAATCACCTATACAACTAAGCGCTTTATAGGTGCGAAACCAACGGTCAATCTCTGACCCGCCATCACAAACACCTTCTAAATATCACTCCTCTAATTTTAGAGTGTACCTCTTTTCGGACGGACGGACACACACTTGAGGTACAAACTAGGAAAAAAATAAAATTCTAAACACACATGTAGCAGCTTATTCGTTCAAAGTTACTCGTTTCTTCTGTCGCTGATCGGAGTTTCTTACGATGCGTGATCTCTTGTAGCCTAACAGATCGCACATAGCGAAGAGTAGCTTCGAACGTACACACACACACATATATATACAGAGAGAGGGGAGATGTTGGTGTTTAAGTCACGCACACCATTGCGAGTGGTAGTTCATAAGTGAGTAAATTTGTAAATCAGAAATATATTTAACCAGGATATAACATTGCAAAACTTTAATAACATAGGAAGTATCTGTACAAATACGTATGTGTACAATATGAGATTAAAAGCAAGTGATCATTCGAAAGGATAAGAAAGATATAACGAGACATAGAGGGGTAGCAAGTGGAACTTGATGTAAGACTACAAGACCATTCGCAATAAGGGCTTTTATTCAGAGTTATGGTGTATTATTACATAAAAAATATATCAAAAATGAATAATATTCAACCCATTAATGCATAAACAAAAAAACAGAACAATCAGAAAATTATTAGATTAAATAAACTTTATGCATTACTGGGTCAAGTATTAAACAACCAAGGAATACGCTCAAAACTAATGTTCAGAAGACAAATACTGAAGATAAGTTCTTGACGAGCCGAGTCCATGACACGATTCCAATTTCCGGTTGAAGCTATTTATGTTTCATTTAGATTATTGCGTTACAGAAAAGAAATGAACATTATATTCAATTTTCCCGACATTAATCAGAAACTTTGAGCTTAGTCAAAAGAAGTCAATATTGGCCATGTCCTAAGCATACAGTTTAAATACATTATCACAGAAAAGTATGTATATATGAGAGAGTGTCTGTATAATAAAATGTGGAACAAATGGAGCTAAACAAACGTAATCCATTTATTGCTCTGATTACAAACGGGCAAAGTCATAGTGACTCCAGTAAAAGGAGAATAGAATTCATTGTCTTTCTTAAGAGATGTATGGTGTGTGTGTGAGGTGAAGTCGCCGCGACTAGAAATCGAAATCAGGTTGATGACGCCGTGCGTTTACTATATTTTTAACAGCATAATTTAATGATAATGGATGTAATTTAGAGACCACTGTTTATAAAAATAAATAATATTTTTTTAATTATGACATTGAGCATAATTGCTGTGGTAAAACAATATATGAAAAGAGTGAATGTGAGTGCGTACTCTGATGGATTAAACTTTTTATTTTCAGAAAAGGTTCATAATAGGATTTCAGTGGAAAATCAAATGGTGACGAAAAATGACGAGGAATTGTTTTTTTGTTTTTAAAATTTTTTAATATATACATTCCTGTATTTTATAAAACAGAAATTATGATTCTGAAATAAACATTTTCAAAAATTTTCCCAATTCGTGACTTTTGCCTTTTCTGTAAGGTAGTGATAGCTATTCCAAGAGCCCACCGAAAATTGCACTAAAACAACTTGTTCTCGTTTAGCTACTTATTATCAGAGTTAAAAACGACAGCATATGCACTTGGTAATTAGAGTAACTTCAGTATAATGTTTTATTATGCAAGATATATTTAACCACAGAGTATTGTGCCTATGAAAATAAAAATCAATACAGATCTAAGAGAGATCAAAACTATTTGATTTTCTTTGATTAACTTTGATATCCTTTAACTTAAACAATATAAATAACATACGTATCTAATGCAGTGGTTCTGAAACATTTTGACTGTGTCGCACTGGTGATCAAATGAAATTACTGACTTCATATTGAAAATCAAAAATTTAGAACTACAGAAAACTATTACTCCGTTATATTAACTATACTTTTGTGTTAGAAAATAACACGCTTTTCTAGACGCTCATACCTTAAAGCCTTAAATACTATTTTATAAAAATCCTCGAAACATCTAGATACTCTAACAACGCACCAGTGCGCTGTGATACGCCTTTTGATACTTATTTAGTGAGTACATATTTTCTAGCAGAATAGTTCTGACAGTTTAAAAACTATTTCCTCTCACCCATTTAGATAGTATTCATAATTAAGTAATAACATATAGAGATGAATGCATATGATTGTAGTATAGATAATAAAAGGGAATTTCTACGAAATAACCTACTTAAGGCTACAGAACAGACATTTAGCTGAGGTAAAGTCCAGCCATGCTGAAAGTAACGTTATGGTGGAATGATACAATTGATAGTGCAGCGAAAGCTAAAAGACACGCTCGGAAAACTTGAAAGGAAGGTGGCAGTAGGAAGCATTATAAAATGACTAGGCGACAGGTATGCTTTGGCTAAGAGGGGGGTAGAAAAGAAAGCTGCCACATGAGGATCATAGGCATGAAGCTGAAGTGTTCAGGATTGTAATACAGTTTGTGAGAGTGAACTATGGTCATTGGTGAGAAATGTATGCTGAATAAGGACAGCATTTTTGGTAAACCATCATTTCTGGCATTCATTGACTTGGAGAAGGCGTTTGACAGGGTACATCTTCAGTAATTTGGAGGTCATTAAGAAAATTACAAGTAGATTAATGGTCTGTAAGGGTTGTACAAGCTATGTTCAATGATGCAGTAAGTAAAGTGAGAGTAAGAATGATTTTAGGGACGAATTCAGCATGAGGATGGGAGTCCATCAAGGCTCACAGAGAAGTTTAAAACTGGTTGTCAATGGGAACTCCTAAGCTTTACATTTGACAGAATAATCTGAATGCTAAATAAAGGGTTAAAAAAAAACCCAGAACTACCTTACTTGTTTTATAATTCATAGTTTGATACCCCTTTTTATTGTACAATTCAAAGTATACAAAAAAAAAAAAAAAAAGAATGTTCAATGATTTTGAGTTCTGAGTGTGATTTAACAGCATGAATTTGTATAATGTCTTCAAGCATAATTTTCTATATAATTTAATGTCTTATTTCAATAGATAAAACAAGCAACATTTGCAATAAAATTATAAAATTCCACTGAAGTCATGCTTTCAAAGGTACATAAAACAAACAAAAACTTAGAATATCAGCAAATGAAAAAGACTATCTTTAAGTATTTATGCATGTTTTGAATTATAATTATTTAGTCAGGTTTTCACAGGTATACACACACATATTTACATCATACACAGAATGGAAAATGGGGAGAAAGATTAAGAGAGAGACATTGTTTTTAACTATTTGATCAAACTAAATGAACAAAAAATACCCTATTGACACCAATCTGCTTGAAAACGTCTTTTGTTTTGTGATACAAAACTGCCTGTTTTAAAGTGTTCACACTTAAAAGCTTCCATCATAATTTTATAATACTTTGCTCAATTATAAAGCAGCGAACTAGCAGAATTGTTACTGTGCTGGAAAAAGTGCTTAGTAACATGTCTTTTGACTTCACATTCTGAGTTCAAATAGCACTGGGGTTGATTTTGCCTTTCGTTCTTTTGGGGTCAATAAAATAAGTACCAGTTGAACACTAGGGGAAATGTAATCAACTTACCCACTCTCCAAAATTGCTGGCCTTATGCCAAAATTTGAAATCAATATTTTTGTTCAACTATGTTCCAAACATAAATTTAATATACTGATTAATTAGAAGTCAAATTCACAGGTAGTGTATTTTATTAGAAACATGGTTATGAGAAAATTAAGAAAAAAATTATTAGCATTAGATAGGTTAATTTGATATGGTTAATATTTTACAATTCAGTATTGTTGAAAAAAAAATGGTCAAAATGTAAAAAAAAAAACAAAACAAAAAAAACGACTTTTCTAGTACTGTAGAGTGAAATGAAGTATGTACTTACGTTTTCACTCTGTTTTTTATCTATTTTAAGCGAACATCCTATGAGTTTTAACTGGGGTTCAGGTGATCCTAGTCCAGAGAATTTCATGATATCATTACAAATTTTTATCACAATATCTTTACTAGGACACTGTAAGAAAGAAAAAAAATGAGAGAATGAAAACAAAATTGAAAGTCAGAAATATTTTCAAGATCATTAAACTCCTTTTATAAAAGGATAATTTGGAAATTTTAATCAATGAAAATCAAGGAGAGTATTGCATTCATTTGCGAAACATTTGTTTTAGAATGGTGCTGTAGATAAAGAAGCTACAGAACTCCAAATGTGTTTGAATCCAAATCCTGCCAGGATCATGTCTTCCATCCCTCTCTGGTGTTGATAAAATAAGCATTATGCATGTGGTTTATTTCAAATGATTACATGGATGAACCAATGTAAGAAATCAATATTTTTGGAAGTCAGAGATAATGTATAAAGTAATATTGGTAATAATGTTTTTTCATATAATCATATATACCCAAACTTTACCTTTAATGACTCATTAAAAATGTTTTTTGCAAAACAAGATACAAATGTTCTGCAGAACATTACTTAGAAATGTTAACCAAATCATTTCCTAAACAAAAGTATGAAATAAAATGAAGCTGCTGATTTACTCCAAAAATTTGCAGCAGCTACTGCTGCTCCTACTATCACCACCACCATTACCACCCCAACTAATGTTATTAATCTTTAAATACAAGATTTTGGGGCTAAATTTGATGCTTTTTTGTCTTCTTTTTTTCAGGAACAGGTTGATGTATTGGTGAACAGTCAACAGTATTGGAGAGCATAAAGATTAAAGCTGTAGTTGAGAAAAAGTTAGCTGACATGGATGAGAGGAAGCCATTTGAATATTGGAAAAGATTTACCTGTACCATGATGATTTGTGCTAAATATCAAAATGCTGAGATTATGACTGCTGCTCGATACTCTGCTAATACTGTACAGCTGCAACAAAGACTATGAAGCTATGGTCAGCAAGAAAGGACATAGCTGGCATTCTGACTGTGCCTGCATGCCAGAATTCATTTCCACATCTTTGAATAGGGTTTTAGGCAAAATTCAGATGGCTATGTGAAGCTACTGAAGGATGCTGGAAGTTCCTGGCTGAAGGTTGCAGCTGGAAGGCCATATGTGTGGTAGCAGTATTCTGGAAAGAGTTAGAGAATATCAATGCTCTCACCAGCCCAAATTCCTACCTCCCTAATTCCCCTAATTGTAATCCCATGGATTACTATGCGTGGGGCACAGTTGGTAAAGACACCAACTGCTCTGTCTACAACACCAAGACTGAGCTGGTAACCAAAATCAAGTAGCTGTTTGAAGAGGGACACAATGAGGAATACATGCATCAGGTTCCAGAGCCATCTTGAGGCTGTGGTAGAAGCTGAAGGCAGCTACATTGTGTAAACTGTTATCTCCCAGCCACAATCTAGTTGATAATTTTTGATTTTTTTAAAACATACTTTATTTTTGGATAAAATACTGTGTTTTCTTTCTCCTATTACGCAAGCTGTCAAATTTAGCCTGAATACCCTGTATATAAGGTCATCTTTCATTAGTTTTCACAGTTGAAATTTGGAGCTTTGTTTTAACTCCAAGTTTAAACTACTTCACATGTATATGTGTTGAATTACTTTTGTATTTTAGCATGATGTTTATATTCATATGCTGCATTATATCACTAAACAGAGATTAGACATATATACAAAATATATGGTGAACACAAAGGGGACATACATAGTAACTTTGTGTATAGAGAATATAGTATAAGGAAATTGATCAAGTATTGCTCAGAGATGACATTTTTCTAAAGAAAAGAGTTGTTTTTTTTATTATCTCATACATATCTAAAAACATCAAAATCAAAAGCAAGCCCACTTGTTTACATAACAAATATTTGCGAAACATCACTACTTTCTGTTTATTTTCCACAAATTTCTTATTTTTTTCTTGGCCTTTAAAATTTACTTCTCTTACTTTTCAAATCAATTCACTGGTAGGATTAAGCTATTATGTTTCACTATCTGACAAAGAATTATTTGCTAGAAATATAAACTGACATTCGCAAGTCATTTGATATATCCTATTGTGTTGCTCCAATCACCTGTGCTCAGCTGGCACAGAGCTAATCAAGTAAATGTTTAGCAGTAACCCACAAGTTCTGCACTCTGGATATAGAACATACTAGACTAGATTGAACTTTAGTATTCTAGCCAAGGCAATCCTGCATTTATGATGTCATGGTGCTTCAAGCTGAAATCCATATTTAGAGTATTGATAGAGATTTGATAACTACATTTAAAAGGTGAATGACTATTTTAAAGCTCTTTGTTGATGGTATTAGTGATATAAGTAATGAAAGCTTGTAAAAAATTCAGTGAAGACATTTATGTTGAAGCTATGACAAAAATAAGTAATGAAAATAAGAAATCCACTGAATAATTTTAAAAGAATTAGATATATGCATTGTGGAGAATATCATATATATGTAACATAAATTTGTTTCTTTTCTTTTGGGTTGATGGTGGTAGTGGAATGGATTAACTTTGCAAAATATAAATAAAAAGAATTATGCGAGTGATTTAATATAGGATTTTTGTTTTCAAAATTCAGTAGGTAGTTTACTGCCAGTTATAGTATGATATTGTGGATGTTGATGAATGGCTAGGTGAATATATAGACTGGAATCCATATAGTTGTTTTTGCAGCAAAGCCAATTTATATTTATAAAAAACCCTCAGATATTTCTGCTTATAAAATAATTGGTAATAATAGATGACAAACTTTTTCTTTTTAAATTATAGAGCTTAGTTTTGCCAGAAGAGACCATACTATGAAGGAGTGGGGCCAGGAGAAACCCAGAAGAAATGAACTTATGGTATTCAATGGAATTTTGTATTCTGCTCTACAATTCTCATCACCCAGTTTGACTCTTTCCACAAGATACAAACATCCTTTATTTTAGGGGTAGACTGAATAGGAAATTGTGACATTTATGCATTTCCTAAGGCATTTGCAGTAGAGAAATGAATTTACTTCAACCAGATGGCAAAATGTCCTTACCACCAGACTTTGTTTAGGAATATTGACTTCTAGCATAGAGGTGCATAGATCTGTAGACAGAAAACAGTTCAATACTGGGAAATTTGTTGGAAAGTGAACTCTTGTCAATCAGGTGAATAGCTTTATTTTTAAGCAGTTTAAAATGTTCATGTACCTAGTTGTACTGTCCTAGATGTATGAGAAGTACTCCCCAAAATTTCCTTATGAATTAGCTACTTTCCATCATTATTTGAAATGACTAAAGAAAATATTAGAAAGATTAAAACACACCGTCATTTAGTACACAACAAGCAATAATTCATCCTGTTTCAATTACAGTAGTACACTATTTTTTACTGAATAAATCTTCACCAAAATCCACCAAACATCCTTTCCTGTAATACTTCACCTAAATGACTCGGTTAACTACCCAATTGTTTCTACAAAGAGATGCAGAGTGTATAACAAATGTTTCATTAGCTTGTAAATGCTAAATTGAAATTCCCTTTTGTGCATAGCTGAGAGAGGATTCTACTAAAATGACTTTTCTTTAATATTGTACAAAGACAAAGATGATAATTATAACCTAAAAACCAAAGGGTTAATGAAACATTCATTCCAATGTTGATTAGTCAACCTTGTCATGGTTATGGTTTTCATCTCCCATCTAAATGGATTATGCATCATACTTAGAGAGGTTAAATAAGGAAAAAATGCAAAGCAAGATATGAATTTATGAGCTGAGGACTATAGTACCCAAACAAGTCTAAATCAACACAATATATATAAACTGATATTTGTAATAGAAATAGTATCAGTGTATACTAGGCATAGCTAGGATTATATTTTCAACAAATTTACAGCATGGATTATTATTATTATTTACAACTTTTACAACTTAAGTTCCTCCATAAAATTACTACTACATTACACATTAATATTATCTAACAGACAATTAAGTAACTAATCAAAATGTTAAAGGTGTATTTCAAAAATAACAAAAGAGAAACATACAACAAGAACGATTACTGTTCTTTCACAATGCTTTCAGTTAATCCAACGGTTAGTTATTGATAGAAAAATATCTTTACAGCCTGCTTTTGAACAATCCCAATAGAATTGGCAATAAGGGAAACAGTTAAAAAAAGTATAATGTGATAAAACTACAAGTTGTCTGCATCAGCAAACATTATGTAATAAACATTGTGAGTTGGATAAATTTGATACTTTGGAGCTATCCTAGTACCAAAGAGATAATAAAAAGAAATGTTTTATTTTCTTCTTTGAGATGAAGGGATGGCACTAAAGCATCAGATTCTTCTCCTCATGGTATAAAAACTTATCCAAAAGCGCCAACTTTCCTATAAGTGAAACATGATATCAAAAAGTTAAAACCTACTACTATAACATACTAGCATTGTACCTTGAAAATTTACATAACAAACAAAAAGTTAACCACTTGAATTCGAATGGATAAATATACCTGCTTCAATACATTACAGGTGTGTCCATGTGGTTTAGAAGTTTGATTTTACATGGCTTTGTGTTTGATTCCAGTGTATAACACCTTGAGCAATTGTCTCCTACCATGGATTCAGGTTGACAAAAGCCTTGAATTTGCTAGATCATGTGGAAGCCCATCAAAGTGACTGTTCTTGTTTGGGGTGATGAATCTAGTTTGTTATTCAGCTAAACAGCAGCACCGGGCCCATGGATGCCTTTAAGCAGAGTCTTTTTCACTGCAAGTAATCAGGCCAGGTCTCTAGTCTGAGAATAATTTCCACACACACTAGTCTTGGAGATTTTGAAAATGGTTGTGGTCACAGCTCTTTCCTCTTCTAACTAAAGCATTAAAAATCTAGAAAAGAGGCATATTCACAGGATAATATTTTGAATTATTTCTGTAAAATATGAAAACTATACTTTTGTAAATAGTTTTATTTTCATATCTTTTAAATTATAGTGCCAAAACTAAAATTCTATGCTACTCTGCATTTAGATATTGCTTTAGACCAAGTTTAAAACATGTTTCTCTGATGAGCCACGAAAAATGGACCCACATGCCTTCACACACAAGCAGACAGTTTATTTTTATATTTAAGATATATTATCTAATGTTTAGTAAAATACATACATATACATTCGATATTAATATGTGTTAGATTTTTACACAATCTCAAAAGTATTCAACAAACATTTGATATTTCATTTTAACCAATAGTAAGTATGAGATAATACTGGATGTAGCACAGAGAAGAGCCACTAAGTACAGATATAAATTAATTGTCTATTGTTTCATGACTTGAATAAAGTGACATTTTTCTATTTGCCTCACACTAGATACATAACATTCTCGTTTTATAAGTAAATGGCCAAGGTTAAATATAACAACACATTCCATATCCAAGTCACTAAGTAAGAGCATTAAAAACCACCTTAGAGTGTACTTATTAAATTGCAACAGGAATATGAAAGGCTTAATATAAGCCATAATTAACATTAGGAAGAAACAATACACAAAACCAATTGCAAAAACATTTCACCCATGTTATTATTACAGAAAAATAGAAGCTAATATTTAAACCAGAAAGCTAAGTAAAATTGTGACTCCTTCCTTACAGGTAGGCATGTCCCTTGTGGGCTCATGAGTGCAGGTGCCACATAAAAGCACCCAGTACATTCTGTAAAGTCATTGGTGCGAGGAAGGGCATCCAGCTGTAGAAACCTTGCCAAAACTAACATGGAGGCTAGATAGCTCTTCAGCTGGCCAGTTCCTGTCAAACTGTCCAACCCATGCCAGCATGGGAAACAGACATTAAATGATGATGTTTCAGGTCTGTGCAACATGCAATAGGAAATGTAACCATTGTTTAAGACCTTCCTCAGTCAAAACATTTAAAAATATAAACCAGTTGATGGAAATATTTCACTATATTTGGTCAGAGCAATGAGTTGGCTACAAAGTTAGGAGGACAAATATGTAATAGAGAACGAGAGAGGGTGAAAGAGAGAGAGAGAGTACTCTCTGACCATATACATTGAAATATTTCCATCAACTGGTTCATATTTTGAAATGTTTTAACTGACGAAGGTCTTATATAAGGGATGCATTTCCTATTATATATTACACAAACCTGAAACGTATATATTATTTCAAACTATCACTATTTGGTTTGACTTCATTATTACAACTTATATGACTTGATGCAAGCACAAACTAGCCACTCCAGGCTCCACTTATGCAGACACTCTAACAATGATTTGAAGCAGTTTGTTATATTTGACTCCAGTGCACTGCTTCTTAGTGTAATATGAAATAATATGCACACACTCATGTATATGTATACAAGTGTGGGCGTAGCTGTGGTAAGAAGTTGGCTTCTCAGCAAAAAGCTTCTGGGTTCAGTCCCAGTGTAGCATTATAGACAAGTGTCTTCTACTATCTATGTATGTATGTAAGCATCTTTTCATCTTGACATCATGTGATAATTGTAAATGAGTATCCCTGTCACACAAGCAGTGTCACTCATTTCCAATATTCTGCAAAAACATGCCTGGCCATGAAGAAATATTACATTGCTTGGAAACAGGTGAGTGTTGGTGGCTAGAAGGGCATCCAGCCTTAGAAACCAAGCCAATCAGACAGGAACCTGGTACAGCTCTCCAGCTGTGGTCAAACCATCCAACCTATGCCAGCATAGAAAACAGATATCAAATGATGATGATGATTATATATATTTTTTCTTTTATTTGTTTCAGTCATTAGACTGTGGCCATGCTGGATCACTGTCTTTAGTCAAGCAAATCAACCCCAGGACTTATTCTTTGTAAGCCTAGTACTTATTCTATCGGTCTCTTTTGCTGAACCGCTAATTTATGGGGACATAAACACACCAGCATTGGTTGTCAAGCGATGTCTTTGGGGAGGAACAAGTACAGACACACAAACACACACACATATATATATATATATATGATGGGCTTCTTTCAGTTTCCATCTACCAAATCTACTCACAAGGCTTTGGTCAGCCCAAGGCACTTGCCCAAGGTAGAAGACACTTGCCTAAGGTGCCACGCAGTGGGACTGAACCTGGAACCATGTGCTCGGTAAGCAAGCTACTTACCACACAGCCACTCCTGCACCTGTATATATATTCTTTTATTCTTTTACTTGTTTCAGTCATTTGACTAAAGGGTTTTAGTTGAAGAAATTGAGCCCAGGACTTATTCTTTGTAAGCCCAGTACTTATTCTTTCGGTCTCTTTTGCCGAATCGCTAAGTTACGAGATGTAAACACACCAATATCTGCTGTGAAGTGATGGGGGGGGGGGGGACAAAGACAAATACACACACATATATATACATATATACATACACACACACACAACAGGTTTCTTTCAGCTTCTGTCTGCCGGCCTGAGGCTATAGTTGAAGACACTTGCTAAAGCTACCATACAGTGTGACTGAACCCAAAACCATGTGGTTGGGAAGCAAGTTTCTTACCATACAGCCACGCCTGTACCTATAAATATATATATATACACAAACACATGCATATAAATATATACATGTACACACTAGTACATATATATTCTTTCTGAGTGATGGAAACAGAACAGTATTAGTTCAAAAGAGCAATCTGTGTATTGTGCTTAAAGTAGACACATTGTTGAAAGGTTACTAAACTGTAGTATTGTTTTATAAATGTATAGTGTTAAGAAATACAGAAAAATATCAGTAGCAGACAACAATCATCCAGTAGCAGTAGTGGAATTGTTAAATATATATTTCTCCCACTTCAGTAACAAATATCCTCTAGTAACAATATGGTAAGATAAAATTAGCCACTACTGATATAGGAAAACAGTGATTTTTCAATCAATGATGTCACAATTAGCTGGCAAGTTGAATCAAAATTTGTTATTAGTGATGGAAGCAGTATTGATTTTAAATGGCAATCTGGGGATCATACATAAAGTAGACACATATTGAACCCTGATAAACTCTAGTGATCATCTTTTGAGATACTGGAAGAAACCTGTTCTTGTTTCGTCAATCAAACTTCAACAGCCCAAGACCTAACATAATGTGACTCTCACTGAACTGTATTCCCACATATTACATAAGAACTTCTTTAGTGCTGATGTCACAAAAAAAAAAAAAAAAAAAATCAGTATTCTGTAAAGTAATTGGCATAAGGAAGGGTATCCAGGTATAGAAAACCATGCCAAAGCTGACATTAGTGCATGACACTGTTCTCTAGACCAGGGGTTTTCAAACTTTTTTACTTGCGGACCCCTTTATATTTCAGGCTTTACTTTGGGACCCCCTTATAAACGCTTATGAAATTTATACATAAAATATTTGCTTAAAAAATAACATATCATCATCATCGTTTAACGTCTGCTTTCCATGCTAGCATGGGTTGGACGATTTGACTGAGGACTGGTGAAACCGGATGGCAACACCAGGCTCCAATCTAATTTGGCAGAGTTTCTAAAGCTGGATGCCCTTCCTAACGCCAACCACTCAGAGAGTGTAGTGGGTGCTTTTATGTGTCACCCGCACGAAAACGGCCACGCTCGAAATGGTGTCTTTTATGTGCCACCCGCACAAGAGCCAGTCCAGGGGCACTGCCAACGATCTCGCTTGAAAACCCTACAAAGGCCAGTCAGGCGGTACTGGCAACGGTCACGCTCAAGATGGTACATCTTATGTGCCACCCGCACAAGAGCCAGTCCAGGGGCACTGGCAACGATCTCACTTGGCTTGCCGGGTCTTCTCACGCACAGCATATTTCCAAAGGTCTCGGTCAGTAGTCATCGCCTCGGTGAGGCCCAATGTTCGAAGGTCTTGCCTCACCACCTCAGCCCAGGTCTTCCTGGGCCTACCTCTTCCACGGGTTCCCTCAACTGTTAGGATGTGGCACTTTTTCACGCAGCTATCCTCATTCATTCTCACCACATGTCCAAACCAGCGCAATCGTCTCTCTTGCACACCACAACTGATGCTTCTTATGTTCAGCTTTTCTCTCAAGATACTTACACTCTGACGGGTATGCACATTTACATTACACATCCAGCGGAGCATACTGGCTTCATTCCTTGCGAGCTTACGTATGTCCTCAGCAGTCACAGCCCATGTTTCACTGCCATGTAGCATGGCTGTTCGTACACATGCGTCATACAGTCTGCCTTTTACTCTGAGTGAGAGTCCCTTTGTCGCCAGCAGAGGTAAGAGCTCTCTAAACTTTGCCCAGGCTATTCTTATTCTAGCAGCTACACTTTCAGCGCACCCACCCCCACTACTAACTTGGTCACCCAGATAGCGGAAGCTATCGACTACCTCTAGTTTTTCTCCCTGGAATGAGATAGAAGTTGTTTCCTGTTTGTTTACAGTGTTTATTGCACCTGAACATCTGCCACATACAAAAACTAACTTCGTAGTTAATCTGCCTTTGATATTGCTGCACCTCTTATGTGTCCATAGCTTGCACTGGGTACATCTTATAGAGTTACTACCTACTCCTTTTCTGCATACTGAATTTTTACATTTATTTATTTAACAGTTTTTAACAAATAGGTTTATTGTCAATTAAAAGATTTCGATTAAAAAACATATATAAAATCAAATTGCTCATAAAAAGTATTTGCTGTCCACGGATCCCCTGTCTTGTCCTTGCGGACCCCCTGTGGTCCGCGGACCACAGTTTGAAAACCCCTGCTCTAGACTCATTAGATTCTTTCAAACTGACCAACCTATGTCAATATGGAAAACAGATTGTTAAATGATCATACACAGACATATATATATATATATATATATATATATATATATATAGATGAGTATCATTGTATCAACCAGATTATTGGATGTTGTTACACACTGCTGGTCACATTGTGTCTTCTTGTATTGTTGTATGATGCTATCTAGTTAGCTAGGTGGGCTGGCCAACGTTCCCACTGAACAGAATGCCAGTCCATCACTAGATATCCAACTACAGCTGAGTGAAGAAGAGCAGTGTAAAATGAAGTGCTTTGTTCAAGAACACAATGCACTACTCTAGGAATTGAAACTCTGATCTTGAGATCATGAATGCAACACCCCAAAAAACTAAGCCACATGCTTTCTCTCTCTTTCCACACATATAAGAAATGTAGTCTATAGTATTAGGTGTACTCAGGGACTTGTGCTGAAACAGGATAACGACATACATTGGGGAGACAGCACATAGCACAGGTGAGCAGAGAGGTGAAACCTGGTGGAAGCTCAAAGAGGAAAGCTCTTCAGTGGTCTACCAACATTCTTGGTAAAAACTTCTTTGTTCACTGTAGTTATTCTTACTGGCTTCTAGAATGTTGATCAATAGTTTCCAACCTTAAGGAAACTTCTTTTAGACTTTCCTGAAATCTTTACCCTGTCCAGCAACACTTTCAATCATTCAGTGGTCTACCAACATGGAGGCTCAGTTAATAATATAGATGTTAAGATACTATCAACACATAAAACAAGCTACAGAGGCCACACACATAGTAATAGACAGACTGAGCCTCAAGAGAAAGTGTAAAATAATAAACTCCCTCCACCCACTACATAATCTGACTAAAGACAGAATGAAGGAAAAAAAGATACAAATAGTATAATACACAAACCCTTATGCATACACACAAAACAGAACGAGAAAGAAAAAATACAAATAAATGATGATGTATGCATACATATGTAAACTTTCACATTAAATAGGTTCAACAACTAATTTTAGTGACCCCACCTCTCTATGTCAGGCATCTTATTCTAAGCAATTTCTACTTATATAACCCTTTACCAGATGTCACATGCTCTCATCTTATGCTTCTTTCTACCATCTTGGTCTGAATTTGTTAAGATCATCTCATCACCAGATCGATTGATGACCTTGGCATCATTTCTAGTTTCCAGTGGTCTATCTGCAATCTGTCCTTCCTAGTTCCATTTAACCTTGTTTTACCTTTGAGAATGCTGGGGATTCTCACCTGCTTCTGCACACACTATGCTGTTCTCCTGTTGATCATGAACTAATTGCATTTGGTCATAGGGTACACATAAAGTGTCTTTTTTAATCTAATTCTAGGTCTCTGAACTGTATGTGGCTGTTGATAATATATATTCATTATGTATTCTTCTTTTTAGAATCAAGGAAATATTGCTTTTAAGGATGGTATGAGATCAACCCAACGACTGCCACTTCACCGTGATCCCTTCATCCTTGGCTAGCATTGCTCAGCTGCACTGACCTCAGTAGACATTATCCAGTGGTTTTAATGCATCTACTGAGTATAAGACCATTGAGCAGATTGCTCAATGGTCTTATACTAAAACTTATTTTTAGGTTTTCATTTGCCATCACTTAAATTTTCTTCAAGTTCATGAGGAAGCTGACAAAAAGTAGGATATCATGGAAAAACCTCAAATGATATGAGTATTTCCATCAATCCTAATTCTTCTTGATTCACAACCTTGCTAGCAAAAACCTTATGCTAGACATGCTATAAAGAGTCTTGATGAGGTTGTATCATCTTGTTAGACTTCTTTCTCCAACTGGAATACTTCAGATTTGAGTAATCATATGAATGACTAGAATTATTGTAAATTTTTTGTTGTTTGAGGGCTATAATGATTAGTTCAATTTCTACTGAGTCAAAGGCCTATTTGTAGCCAAGAAAGGAATAGCCTTTACTGAAGCCTGCGTGTTCTCATGGTTGATTTTTGTGAAGAGTTTTAATTCTATCAGTGATACATTTTATAAAGCTGATAGGGCTAAAATTTGGTAGCCTCTTTTGCATTGTACTTCCTGTGAAGCAGGATTGTGATGGTATTGTTTCATTTATTCTGTATTTTTCTTGTTTCAGTCAGGTCATAGAAAAGTTGGCTTACTTTTTAAGGATTAATTCTCAGACATCTCAAAGAAGGTTAATGATGATGTTATCTGTGCCTGGAGCTTTGCCTTTCTTCATGGTACTGATAGCATTTTCAACTCCTTTCATGGCTACTTGTAGAATATCTGCAATTTCATGTACATTTTCATCCTTCGTCTGTTGATTAGAAGAATACAGTTCTTGATAAAAACTTCTTTGTTCACTGTGGTTATTCTTACTGGCTTCTAAAATGTTGATCAATAGTTTCCAACCTTAAGGAAACTTCTTTTAGACTTTCTTGAAATCTCTGCCCTGTCCAACTTTCAATCAATCACACAGTGTTTCAGTGACAGTCCATTCTTTGTTTCTTACTAACAGTTTTACTCCATTCTACATATCTAACTTTCTTCTCTCATGTTGTCCTGAAGCATTATAGCTATCTGCATTTTGTCATTACATTTCTGGTCTCTCTTCTGAGAAGCTATTTGTCTTGTCTTACCTTTCTCTATTATTTACCAACAGACATCAGTGGTTCACAAATGTTTCTATTTAGATCAATCACTGACCCTACTGTTATTTTGGTGTTCTTTAGGAGCTGTATAGCGATGCTGTTACATTACTGGTTAATGTCCATGAAAAACCATTAAGGATAAATCTTAGATAAGCATAGAATTTTGTTCAGTTCTTTCTATACTGTAAATTTGGCGGATAGATTGATCGAAAGTAAACGAAGAAAACATTTGCAAACAAGTGTGTTATTACTTGAAAATACCATTTTACAATGTCACAGAATTGATACTATAAACAATTACACATGAAAATTAGATGCTGAAAAAGTCTGCAAAACAGCCTTTTTAACTTCATGAAAAAGAACTTCAATATATATACATATATATACATATATATATATATATATATATATATAATTGATCAGTCATCATATATTTATTTTCATTAGAGGATTAAAATACTTATAGAAATCACATCAACACAACTGCACCACATATACAAGATATCTTGATTAGAATATGCTAATATTTTTTCGCAAATGCTACACGTTTCTCAATAAGCTGTTATGAGTAAACAATAATAAAAGCATCTTCAGCTATTGATTTGGCAAGATCTACAGTTGAATGTTTCTGCCGCTCTTCTAAGTTGTTAGGTTTTTTCATCTAGTTTTTCATAACTGGAATTACTAACATCTTAATACTAGCCACTATCAAGTTTATACAGTTAGGAATTTTTTTTCTTTTTTCTGCTACATGTTTTCTAACGGGTATTCAATCTTCCTAATGGGTTGGACAGGTATGCAAATCTGAATCTGTCAATCTATCAGACTCAGCTTATTACTAAAAGGATCCGAAAATTATCAAACTTCTACTGGAACATATCACTGAATCTCAAGACTCATACGGAACAAGGATAATTTATTTTACCCCCAATATCCAGGTGAATATTGGTTATAAAAAGAGAATTGTTTGTTTTCAAAATCCGAGTTGTTTTGAATGAATTAAATCTAAACCCACTGAAACACATTTAGTTATCTATCAGAAGTGGGTGTGTCACGAAATCATGCGATAATTCAAGAATAACATTCTTTGCAGTACTTTTTACTTTACTTGTTAAAGTTACAAACATTTTAAATTCATACTGTTACTACTACTACTGTTAAAAAATAATAACGAGGATTTTTAAATTTGTATTTAATAATTTAGTCTACCTCACAATTAGTAGACCTAACTTTGAATACTGGATTCAGGTGCGAGACCGAATCTTTATTAAATTATTTATTGAAGTTTCAATTTGTCTTGGTTAACGAAGACTAACTAATAAAAGATACTAATAATTTTATTTGTTTACATATTTATTGAAAGGAATTTACTGAGAAATGTTATTGATATAAATTAAACTGAAACGTATCCGAAAGTTTGAATGAAAGTAAGTTACTAAAATCGGGGAAACATTGTATTCAAACAGGAAATTTATAAAAATAGCTGCGAAGGAAAATATGAGGTATGTAAAATGGAGGATCTTTAGTATGGATTTAGAAAAAAAAAATAGTGAAAAAAATAATCGAGGAAACCTGTAGTAAGATTTTCAAGTCCTCGAAATGTAGATTGGTGGTCGCCATAGTTGTGCACGTGACCGATGCTTGTTTGTGCCGCCACCTGCGTGTGGAAAATAGCAGCCAATGAACGTCGAGTAGGAACGGGGCCGGCACGGGCAGCTACGGTTGGCGGGAAGCTGTGCCAAATCTAGTCGATCGTCTGCTTTCAGTGAGATCAGTAGCTTCTCTCGTATCTCGCCGGCATTTTGCTTTCCGTTCTTATTTTTACTTAGGGAAATCACACTCAAATACAACAAATATGCCAGACACAAAGTAAGAAATTTTTTTCATTCCTCTAAACTTCAATGAAATTATTACACTATTCTGTTTTTTTAGTGTAAAATTTTTACTTTTATCCATTTTTCTGAAATACCATTGTAAATTTTATTCTTTCCATGATGGTCGACTCAATTTGTTCTCAGAATTTAAAATAAATCTTTATTATTTCACTAAATCACTAGTATCTAAACGAATTGTGCTATAAGAAAGATTTATTAATGAAATTATATTTTCATGAAGCATAAGTTATTAATGAAAATCCGTTTGCTAATTTTCCATATCTTTTTCTTAGCCGTTGCCGTGTATTTCTCTTAAAATGAACGACATAAAAGCGCAAATTTACCTTTTATAAAAATGAAATTTCTATATATTCTTAAATGGTTTATAAAAAATGTTTCCCCGCTTGGTTGTCTTCCAAAACTTAAATATTTTATACCTGACTTTTGTTGTTAGTATTGTCGGTGGTTCTTTTGTTCTGAGGCTAAGTAAAAACTCTGCTATAAATTTATGTCATTTAATTTAAATATTTCGCCTAAATTTCTCTAAATTCCTACAATTAACTTTAAATATAATTTGGGATAATCTTCAGTCATTTTTTTTTTTAATTTTGAAGAATTTATGTTGATATCTAATATTTCATTGGTTTTTATAGTAATGTAAATTAATACGTGCTAATATATAGTTTTATATACGGTCCCCTTTTTATATTTAATGAAAACTAATTTCCTTTCTATGTTCCCCTGTTAAGATTGCCATATTAGCCAAGTCTTTGTCCGGTTAACCTGTCCCCCACCCATGGTTATTTCCAGTTCCTTTTTTTTTCCTTTGGCTCCACTTAACGACATGGCTTTTATATGAATGATAGATGCGGCTTTGTCATTTCTATGGTTTCCCTGAAGCCCCGACCACCTTTTAGCTTTGTAGGTAAGTCAAACCGTTTCTCGGTGTCCGTCTCTGTCCTGATCGATTGAGAGGGTTAGAGCAGCGCGGAGGAGGGGATCTGCTTGGGATAGGGGGTGGTGGATAAGGTTAGGGGACTGGGAGTGTTGAAAAAAAAAAGTTCGGCTAAAGAAATAAGGAGAAGGCTGTGTAAGGAGGCTTTAGTCAACCGTTGACTTTGTATTGACTGGTGCTGAAAGCTTCTCCAATCTGCACAAAGCAATGGTCCTGTCCGCCGCTACCACTTGCCTCCAACTTCCACTGACTCTTTCCTTTCTGTTCTCCCCCCCCCCCACCTCTTCTATCACCGGCAAATTTTTATCTCTGGTTTTACCCGCCTCCGCCGCCGAAATAGTTGACTACTTAACTAACACATTTCTTTTCCTCGTTCCGTTTGTTCGCTTGTTTTGTTTATAATAAAGAATGCCAAACATACAAGTGTGTTGCTGTTTCGTTAGAGGAAACGGCTAGGTGCCGTTGTATGTAGATCAGTTTTCTTTCTCTAACAAAGCTTGTTTTGCTTTGTGGTGAAATTTAATTTTGAATCTGAGATTATTCGGATTTCTCACTTTGTAATTGAATTAAATACTTCACAATTTCTGTGGTGGGTAAAGGGGTTTTATTTTCCTTTCTAACGGCTAAGAGCAGCAACTGAGTATTAGCGATGCATCGATCTTTATAGAGAATAGATTTTATTTTATAGTATTTTACTTTATTCAGGACCAATGACCAGGAGACTGAAGTTGAGACTCCAGTTGTCAAGAAAGTAGATGATAAAAAGCCTGAAGTAAGATTTGGTTTTACGTTGATTTTTCTCACATTTATTGAAATATACCTTATTATTTTTTTGGGGGTTACGATGTTTGTGAATTGTTATATTTATTGCTACCTGTTTCAGGTGGAGAGCGAAAAGAATGCTGAGGATGGCAAGACTGGAGATAAAAAAGACAAAAAAGACGGTAAAGATGATTCCGACAAAGTAAACAGTTCTGAACAGCAGCCGGATGACTCCGAGTCGAACGACAAATCTGAATCTGGAGCTGAGGATTGTAATGATAACAAAGAAGAGACAAACAACAAAGAAAACGACGAGAAAGAGAACGAAGACGGTAGGTTTGCCATTAACGTTTTGCTTTAAAAGCTTTGGGAGAGGGATGTCTTCTTTTTCTTTGTATTTTCAGCAGAGACACATGGAAAGTGGTGTGGTATGTATGTTAGTTGGTTCTGTAGAGGTGTGGGTGTTCCCTGGTTCGTTACGGAGCGGTTAAGCATCATGCTCCTCGCCAGAATATCGCACGCATCACTACCATACTTTTTTTGTTCTTTATTTTACTTTTTTTTTTTTCATTCGCCGCTACTTAAGGGGTATATTTGACTGAAGCTTATTGTTCCTCTTCAGATGTGATCAGCCCGCGCAAAAGAGCCCCAGATGACTTCATAAGGGACGATGTCAGCCCATCTAAGAAATCAAAAACAGAAACTGAAGAGAAGGAAGCTGTAGCACCAGAGTCATGATTTCTGGCAAAATCTCTTATGAACAGAGTGTACTGTTTAGCACATTTCTGGCTAATTTAGTTGGCATTTCATTAAGATGTATAAATGATCATATCATTTGCTATCATCTTTTTTGAGTTCTCAATAAATTATAAGTTGTTAATTGTTTTTTTTTCTTCCTTCCATCCTTGTCCTTAACGTCTTGACAAGATGTTTTCAATACTTAAGTATAGTAGCTAGTTGTGAAACCAATAACATTTACTATATATTTTTCCATGTAGACTGCATTATTAGTTGGCTTCTTTTACCCTATTCCTCCTTCTCCAACCATGCCTGCCAGCCAACGAGACGGCAAATGGAAAAATGGGAGGGGGGACTTGCCTGCCAGTGCTTTCTTAATTTTTAAATTTTCGTCATAACTTTCATCACAGATAACATAGCTTTTTGCTACCTTTTCATTGTTTACAGAATACAATATCATCACTTGTTTTTCTTTTGTTTTTGTCATCCACCTATAAGTAAATACCTTGTAGGTTTTGCTAGGGATAGGGTAGTATCCCTTTGACTACTTTCAATCGCACAACACGTTGTGCTATCTAAAGTTGGTGACCCATTGCCAATTCACTTGACCCCTTTTGCATCTGTATTTTACAGGTGTTACTTTTAAATTTTCTCTTAACCTTTTACGGTGGTTTGAGGGTCATATATTTTTTAATTGCAAGTGTTTAGACGGGATGTTTTTCTTTATTGGTTACTTTAAAGAAAGATTTTTAAAAATTTAACTTTTTTTTAGCATAGTATTGAAAACGTCATGAGTGATGGGAATCCTGATTTCTATGTTTTGTCCCCCTCCTTCCCAGCCTTCTGTATGAGGAGAGCCCCTTGTTGGTCTTGCCACTGAGGACTGTATACAAAGTTTTAAATAGATTGAATGGCTTATGTATGTGGCAACGAACTTGCAAAAAATAAATCCTCCTTCATACTTCCTGATGGTGAATAAATGGTTTCATGTGTACCACAAAATGTCTTGTTCTTCATGTTACTGTTGTGGCTTTTTTTTTTAAATTCTTTTTTTCTTTCAGCTAAATTGCTTTGTTACTATGTGGTTTGAAGCAAACTGCATGGGTTCGTGAATTGTAGAAGCACTTGTATTTTTGTGGAGCAGTCATGTGTGCCCATGAAAGTAGTCTTACTGGCTAGTATAGTTTTACTGATGTGTGTACAGAGCCAAGTTCAAGAGGCAGCCATCTGTTGCCAGTCTGGTGTCAACTAAACTGTTAAATTCGTTAATGCTTAATGTGCAACTTGGTAAATTGTACGTGTTTTGGGGGCTGCGTTTTCTTCAGGAAACCAGCGGTTTATCAGCTTTAGGAATATCTAGAGGTATGCTTAGTATACACTTTAGGTACAATTCCACGTGTAAGGTGGGTACGTCAACTATCATATCTGGTACAACTAGGAATTGCTGCAAGGGTACCTGACAAGAGCCTTATGTTGTTTTTGTGTGTCGTTGATTTATTGGTCACTAGATATGTATCAGATTGGTTCCTGTCCTCAGCAACAGATAGTACTTTCTGCTCAAGTCATGAAAGGGTATTTTGCAGGTTGCATTTGTTTGATTCATGTTGTGCCTACTTTAATGGTCTGAATTATTTGTTTGGAACTGGCGCTCATGCGTTATTTCGCTAGATGCCCTTCCTATGCCAACCACTTGATAAATTATTGGGTGGAGCATTTTCTTACATTACTGGACAAGGTGTTTTCGATATGATCAGGGTAAAAGGACCTCTCAACACTACCCTTAGTTTGCTGGTTTGCCAACCTGTTTATATGTGCTGAGTGCATTTTTTAGGTAACTGTTCTTTATATAGACCAAGCAGAGTAACAAGGCCAGAAACTGGAAAGGCTTGTGTATTTTTCAGATAAAATTACAATAACAGGTAAACAAAAGTGAAGGTGGGTGATGAAATAAGGTGCAGTGTTAATTTACTTATTTTAAGACCTTGTCTTTCAGATAAATTCACACAAGCTACATTTTTTTTTATTGAGCAGATTATATTAGTTTTTGCATATATAGCATTAACGTGTATGTTTTTTTCATTTTAACTAAAATATTAGGTAATGTGGTTGTACTTTTTATGCACAATGTTTGTTACCATCTTCCCATTTTCATAAACCAGTAAGGGAACAAGAAAGTCCCTCCAGGTACAATAACTTGCATGCAATGAATATGGTTGGAATTTTCTGAAGACATTTCATTTCAAAGACACAAACTACAGGGATTTTTTTGGACATGTAAATTCAGTGTAGAATATAGACCAGAAGTATAACATGCAATATAGGGAAGTATACCTATATGTGCTACGTTCCACACAGTTGTATACACTTATTAAAAAAGGCCTATTTGCTCATTAGTACTGCATCACTTTTCAGACCTGTTATGTTAATAGTTATCTGGGAAGATGTAGAACTTAATGATACAAATGTAGCAGATCAAAGTAAAGATCCTGAACAGTGACTTACATTAGAGGATTATTGTTTTTCATACATCTTATTCTTCAGTTTTTATGTTCTAGTTTTCCTCTTACCTGAATCAGTAGGGATTATATATATTCTCACTTCTTTGCTTACATTTAATCTACTTATTGCTAATATCAATAAGCCTTCTGTCTGTGCACCAATTCTTAATTATGAGGTTGTTTTAAGGTCATTTCGAACTATGACTACACTCCAGTGGCTGCCTAGTGAATGTACCTGACAACTGATTGAAGGTCTAAAACTTGCATTAGGCGGTTCTTGAAATAAAACATTGACCAGTTGCCTCTAAAATTAGGTAGAGGTCCTGTTTCATTGTTGCAAAAAAGTCTTTACAAATTCTTGCTTTATTTCATACAAATGAAACATGTGCAGATATGGAAGACATGACTGGTGTATAAACCCATTGTTTGTTGCCAGGTTTACATTGCTGACATGGAATTGTTTGCATTTGTAAATAAGCTACACATATTTCTAAACTATGAATTAAACATGTTTTAATTGAATATTCTTATTCATGGCTATTTTACCAATGTGATTTTCCAATGTTTTGTAGCTTGTCTCGAGGAATATAAAGTTAGTTATTTGATGTAGATATACACTGCTCAAGAGGTTTTATACCCATATCAACCAAGTTTTTTTGCAATATTTAAATTTAGTATATAACATTAAAATGAATTGGGATATACAGTAAGGCCAATTAGTTTTGTTGGTTACATTATGATTGAAATAACTTAACCATCCTGGAGTGAGGCCATTCCACCTTCATTTGTAAAAATTTCGTATGTTAATTGTCCCTGCATGTGTGTATTGTCCTATCTATGTTAGCCCCTTGTGGGTAATTAGAAATCAGTTTTGTTGGTCACATTACCTGGTTTTTCCCTTTTGGTCATGTAGTGTCACTCATTCAGTTTCTCAATTTTTTTTTTTTATAAAAGAAGCAACATCACTAGTGGTCAATTGTCACACTTCCTTTTCTAGACCAATAGAAACTCATTCTTAATACATTTTATTATACAGAGTATACATTACACTTCCTATGCAAAGGGATACATGGATTGATTTAGTGCATTGAAAGCACTTGGGTGTTATATCTGGACGTTTTCTGACTCAGTACATTTGTAAACCTTATTTGGTGCAGTTTTGAACTAGTGCTGAAATTCTGCGTAATCCAATTACAACATAGTGTCCCCAAAACAAAGTTTGATCATTACTATATTTTAATGAAAAGAATGTGTTCAATTAGAGCAATTGCACATAAATAAATTTCATATATGAGAGAAGGTTATATCTGCCAGTGACACGTGAAAGACGTCCAGTACACTATGGAGCAGTCGGCATAAAGGGCATCCAACTGTAGAAACCAAGGTAGGGAGCGTAATGCGGCTTAACCAGTTTTGGTTGAATATGTAAATATGCGTATTTGAATTGGTCAGAGTTAGACTCTTACTCATTCTCTAGCTAACTTGCATAAGAGATGGAAATGTTACCTGTGATATCCTGTATTGGAAGAGATTTGCTTAATGCTAATGAGTTTTATGAGCTTATATGACTAAGCAATTTATTTCATTGAAGTATATTTTATATTCAATGTTAATAGCTATCACTCTATCAGAATCACCCTTTTAAAATATATTTTTGCTACTTTAATGGTTTGATCTGGCCAAAATATTTCTTCATGTTCAAACTGATCAGATCCAACACCTACTCTACAATTTTATTCTAAAAAAATATAGTCATACAACTGAAATCTCAAAAGCTACAAGATAAAGCAGGATAAATTAAAAACAATGTGGACAAATAAGCGTTATATTCGTTAGAATACTCTGAATGCTATAGGTTTTAAGTCATTTTCAGTGGCAGGACCTTCTTAAATTTGTAATTGTTCATTCTTGATTTTCTTTTTATTGTATTGCTAGACTGGATGAATTGGTGTCAGCCTGTACAGAAAGAATAAATTTCTAAATTTTGAGTTATTGTATTATGTGTGTGTGTATATATATATTATAAGGTAATAGAAATAAAGTATGTAACATAACAATTGCAATATCATCATCATCATGGCTTAACATCCGCCTTCCATGCTGGCATGGGTAGGACTGACAGGAGTTGGACATGCAGAAGCCAGCACCAGACTTCTGTGATTGTTTTGGCAGGATTTTTACAGTTGCATATTCTTCCTAATGCCAACCACTTGGCAGAGTGAACTGAGTGCTTTTTGTGGCACAAGCACAAGTGGGGTCAGTTTTGGCAAGATTTTTACAGCTGGATGCCCTTCCAACCACTTTACTATGTGGACTGGGTGCTTTTTAAGTGACAGCATCACCAAGCACTTGCAAGATAAAAAGATCTCTGAGAGGGGAGGAGGTGATCTTATATCAGATGATGAAAGGTTATAGTGAGACAAACAGGTGTCTTGCTGTAGAGGAGGTACAAGGTTATCCTGCCGAGTGATATTTTGATTTTTGTAAATCATCAGATGCTATGGATATGAAACTTAAAGAAATTACAGCAAGCATTAAATTTGGGGAGACTGAATAATTTACAATCAAAGTTAAGGTTGTATACTTCCTCTTGTTACATGTACAGTGAAAAATAGGATTTGGTGAGATGGAATGAATTAAGTATAACAGGCAGTTAATAATTTGAGACATATGGACAACACATTCTAGATGGCAGAAAGTGGAGAGTGTCTGGAAAAGGAAATGCTAAATGAAGAAACTAATCATCAAAAAACATGAATTTCAAATTTAAAGGAATTTATGATTAGAGACCTGACAGTGGAAGATTTGGATGGGTTAAAATCAGTGATGCTGATGCAGGAGCTGGGCTTTTAACAAACAAGAAAGGAAATGCATTCAAAATATGGAGCCAGAAAAGAATATTGAGAATATTATGAACAAAAATATAGGCGTGGGAGTGACTGTGTGGTAAGTAGCTTGCTTACCAACCACATGGTTCTGGGTTCAGTCCCACTGCGTGGCACCTTGGACAAGTGTCTTCTATAGCCTCGGGCCGACCAAAGCCTTGTGAGTGGATTTGGTAGACGGAAACTGAAAGAAGCCCGTTATATGTTTGTGTGTCTGTGCTTGTCCCCCCAACATTGCTTGACAATCGATGCTGGTGTGTTTACGTCCTTGTAACCTAGCGGTTTGGCAAAAAAGACCGATAGAATAAGTACTAGGCTTCCAAAGAATAAGTCTTGGGGTCGATTTGCTTGACTAAATGCGGTGCTCCAGCATGGCTGCAGTCAAATGACTGAAACAAGTGAAAGAATAAAAAAAAGCATAGTTGCTGCATTGAATGAAACCTAAAAGTACTTTGGAACCATAGATTGTCAGAAGCAGGACTGATGTGAAGGAAGCAAGTGGGATGACATCTGAATTGACTCCACATGTGTGTTGAAATAGGCAGAAGTAGAGACTGGATATCCTAAGATCGTTAGAAGTCAAAACACAATTTGCTGACACAAGTGATATGAATAATCTCTATCAAATTTGTTTTGAAATATTTTTGAAGGGGGTGGGGAGCTCATCAGATTATTTCTAATCAATCATCTGTTACTAATAGTCTTTTACCCTGAATTATCCTAGTCAGTTATATCAAATTGCACATTCCATATTAATTTTTGTT
The DNA here is from genome assembly GCF_046866305.1 of Octopus bimaculoides. NCBI lineage: Eukaryota > Metazoa > Mollusca > Cephalopoda > Octopoda > Octopodidae > Octopus > Octopus bimaculoides. Next base: position 96,388,611 of record NC_142932.1, on the reverse strand, counting down.
TCAAATATCATAGACCATTGATTTTTATTTCACAGTTTTCTTAATTGAAATTAACTGGCATAGATACTTACTATCTCTCTAACACCCCTCCCCTACTTTTTTGTTCCCTATATGCATATTTTCTCTCACAGTGTTTATTGGCTTTTTTCATTTCCTTTTTATCATGGCCCGAATATTATGATTAGCATCCAACAATATTTATGCTTTCAGGATATATATATATAAGTATGTATATAAATGAGTTTCGTGGTTCTGGTAGTTTATTGATATAATCAGTTTAATTTGTGAGAGTTGTTTTAAAAGATTGAGGACATGTAGTCTGGACTGTGAAAAAGAGTTGCACAAAAATTCTAGATTTGTAAATGTTACTTATCTTTTATACTGATTTAAAACAAAAGAAAACACAACATCAACATCAAACTTAAGTATTTATGTTATTAATTTCTATACTCTCAATCAAATATGTGAAGTTGCAGAAACCCTGTTATTTCTTTCTGATTGAGTAGATATATGATCGGAGCTATTCTAGCCATTTAGAACTAGATTTTAAAATGTGTACTTTTATTACTTAAAATGATAGAGGCAAAGTGGCTGAGTTTCTTTTAAGTGTTGGGCCTCATGGAGGCAATGACCAAGACCTTTAACATTACGTCATGCTTGAGAAGATCCATTAAGCTGAGCAAAATCGCAGTTGTGGAAGATACTGATGTCATGCAAATGGCACCCATGCTGATGGCATGTAAAAGCACCCATTACTCATCCAGCCATAGATAACCATGCCAAATCAGACTGCAGCCTTCCAGCGTGCCAGCCCAATCAAACCGTCCAACCCATGCCAGCATGACCAATAGACGTTATATGATGATGATTTGAGGGATATTTGAATGTAGATAGAATGAATGTGTAAAAGGTTCATTCAGCAAAATCTTGAATATTGTTATAAGTTTCATTCTAGCAGTGAATAGGCAGAAACAGGCTTGTATAACTGCTTGCAGTTTTTGTTCTAGCTCCACATTCAGATCCTATCAAGGCTAACTTTGCCTTTTATCCTTTTTGGGATCTGTAAAGTACTGGGTTCTTCTCTATATCTCTGAATTCACCATCGTCCGTTTCCCATGCTGGCATGGGTTGGACAGTTTGACTTCTGGGAGCCATGCTATATTCTTAATATGGTACAAGATGAGCTTTGTAAGCAAAGCTTTAACTGAATTATGAAGCTGCATTACTATGTAGTCACAGTTTCAAATCAACTTATCAGTAATTTATATCAAAATGTATTAGTTACTGCAGTTAGTTGACTTTTTCTCATGTAAAAATATTTAAAAACTTGTGTTTAAAATGTTACTAAGGAAAAATTCTGTATTAAGAATAATATTCATTATTCCATTTATCTTTAATGCCACAAATCATTGAATTTAACTTTTGCCTGTCTTGTGTATCACATGATGCACAGTACTGACATCCAATATATCACATTACCAATTTTTTTCAATCATCTGAGTAACTTGGGACTTAGGAAAGCATTATATTGCTGAGAACAAAGGCTAACTAAAAGTCTGAAAACAAGTGTGGCTGTTTAGGACAGAGCTATGAAAATGCTTTGGATTGGTAAAGGGTTAAAAAGAAACCCAAAGTTTACAAACAAGTGCTGGTTCTTCTTATTTCTAATAAGACGTCTGAATGGAATGAATATTTATTAAAGAAACTTTGATTTTGTTATATTCAATGTATAATTTTTAAATTTAGTATTGAATAAGAAGACCATTAAAGGTTGTTAGTTATACATACAAAAGGCTTTCTGCACAGTTTGTGTCTATCAAATTCAACTCCCATTGTTATAGGTCAGCCTGGGGCTATGTTAGAAGACACCTTTGCTGTATAGTGGGGTCGAATCCAGAATTATTGGTTGCAAACTGACCTTCATAACCACTAATTCATGCCTATAAATTTGTATTTATTAAGACCTGTGAATAATATGTGAATCAAGATGCAATTTGTGGAGATTAAGGTTCTCTGGCTTAAAGTATGCTTTTAAGTATATTTTTAAACAATTTTTTTCCCTCTTTTTCTATTTTCAGCAATAAGGAAATTCCCTTAAATAGGCTTAAATATTTAGGATAGAAATCAAAGTGACAATATTCAAAATAAAAATGATCTTAATCTAATTCAGTTACAAACTCTTGAAAAATATTTTTTTAGGTTTCTTTATCTATCATACTTAAAAATCTGTCCCACAATATACTAACTTCCAGATATTATAGTTAGTGAAAATTATTATGTTAGGCAGCAATGTACAGCTAACATTTAGATTTATTACTGCTGTGAATGTGAGCTCTTTAAAGCCTTTGTGGCTAAGAGCTTAGTTCGTAAAATAAATGAAAATATCTATGGTCAGATGTGTATTGTATAATTTAGTTACAACTTATTTAAAAAAAAAAAGAACTTATTCGATTACCTTGACCCTGATATAAATGGGTGTAAAAATACTCTGTTGCCTACAACAACTGAGTTCATTATTGTATTGAATATCAAAAGAGAAACTATTTGAGTAGAGAAAAAGGAAGGAAAGACAGCAGATACTTTGAACTGGGTGATTGGGAGTGAAAGACTGAGAAAAAAAAATGCAGAAAGAAAATAAAGCAAAAATGTAAGAGAGAGAAGTGAAAAGAAAGCAAAAATAAATGAAGTTCTCTACTGCTGTTATCTGTGCTTGTCTCTGAAGTTAAAAATGAGTGAGTCATCAGCAAATGTGAGGAAGTGAGTCTGAGTGTCAGAATGGAGAAGAGAAATGATTGTAGGAACTGAGTAAGAGTAACGCTAAAGCAAAGATGACAGAGGTGGTAGTAATGAAACAGAAATATCTGAAATGGTAGATGTGGGTGCATTAAGCTATGAAGACAGAGTTATGTAATAGAAGCTAAAGTTTGGTTGGTGGCAATGATGTCAAAGAAAGGGAAAGTAAGCCTGTGACTTGACCATAGAATTAAATGCAGAACATGATCCAAGTCATCTCAACTTCTGTCAATGATCAACAAAACATTACTCATTTCTACACTGGGGAATTTCACTGTGGAATTTCATGTGCATAATTCTGTCCACTAACCTATTTTCTAAACCCTCTCCTTACTCATATCCTTTCTCATTTAATAAACTCTCCCTTTTATTCTCTGCTGATTTTTCTTCAATTACCCTATTATTCTCTCCTCCCATCTCTTTCTCTTACCCAATTATTCTGTCTCTTAATTTCACTATGTTCTTTCTTTTTACCTATACAACACCAAAATAATAATCCACAATAGTTTTCAAACCAACAGGCTCACTGTCCTCTTAACTACTGACTCTCTATCCTTTTTGTTTATATAATACACACACACACACATACACATGCTTTCATGCACTCTCAGCTATCTTTTATATAGACAAACTCTCCTATCTGTCCTTCCCATTATACATCCAGTGATTCATTCTTTGTTTAAAGACTTACTGTTCCTTTCTTGCCTTTCTTTAAAAATACCCCCACACACATACATATATATATATATATATATATATATATACACATACGCATACACACTCGTATATATACGTGCGCCTTTAAACACACTAACTGTCCTCTTTTGCTGTTATCTTCATATACCAACTACTTACTCCATGTCCTCTTCACTTCCTACTTTTCTATCCTTCTCATCATACTGTTTCTTTGTCATTTTTGCTATACTCTCTGTGTATGTGTGTGTGTGTAAATATATATATATATATATATATATATATATATATCATTCCATATCCATGTAATGTAGACATTCCCTTTATCTACAAACTCTTTGTATATCTTTCTCGTCCCTGTCCACTTCATTTAGACACTCATATCATTTTTATATATATCTTACTCGTGCCCATCCTAGTTATATACTTAGTTTTCATCTCCTCTCATATTCTTTATATAAATTTGGTGTCTTTCTCTTTATTTACAGAAAACACAACCTCTCACTTAATCTTTTTTTGTAGCAAAAGCTTGTCACTTTATTTGCTTTCTCTTTAGCTATTTTATTTACTGACACATTCTTTATGTAAAAATACACATGCATACACAAACATCAGTGTGTATGTATAGATATATAGATGATAGATAGATATAATGTATATATCTATGCACATGTATATATACTGAAAACAGCCTTCTCTTTCTTTTCTCCTTCTAGAAGCCAATTCATTTTCTACCTTTCTCTGTACATATATCTACTAGCATTCTTTCATTGTCAGGCTTTAACTCTCTTCCCATCACCACATTCATACTGAATGAAGAAAATACACACACACAAGTATATCCCCCATCCCTTCACTATATAGATCTACTGACACTGTCTTTCAGTTTCATTAATTCTTTCTTTCTCCTTCCATCTTTGTGTGTGTCTCTCTCTCTTTCTCTTCCTTATCACTTACTTCGCCACCACAACTGTTCTTTCTCTCTGTCTCTTCTCCCCTTCCTCTGTCTTAGGTACAATATAATTCTTTTCACAGATCTATTAACATAAATTGTGTGTAAGTTCACATGCGTACACGCTGTCTCTTTTCACATAGCTTTCTCTTCTTTTTCTTTTACCCTTCTCGCACTTACTCATTTTCTTTTCTTTTCCGAATTACTGATTCTTTTTCACTTACACTGCCCCTCTCTTTTTCGTTCTCCCTTTCTTGTCCTTCTTTCCTCTCTGATCCTTCAGTCATTCTTAATTTTATTCTTTCACTGCTCACATCAAATAAATCTCTCTTTCTTGCATTTATGTTCCATAACTCTATCCTCACTTATGATTTCCCTTCTTTTTTTCTTCTTATATTAAGGTTTGTTTTCCTGTACTATATACATACACGCAAGAAAAGATTTGTGCACAGTGATGAGACAGGATGAAAATTCTTTCAAAACCTGTAAGGCACGAACCGAAAGAATTTGAAAAATGAGAGAATAAGAGGGATTATAAGTAAAAACAAGTTATCAATGGGAGGATTGGGAAATTAAGCAGAATGAACATAAGGGAGAAAAAGAGAGGAAGAGAGAATAACCATATCCTTTTAAGCTCTCCACTTATCTTTACACACATGAACAATCTCGACCAGTATATAGCTGTTTCTCCTGTGCTATCTACAGTAAACAGTTTAAAGCCCAGTCCTTCCTTACCTAGTTATTTTTGCCGAGGAGTAGGATACCAAATGCTTGATTTTTTTTTCCATTTCCAATGCAACAACCAAAATGCACGTCCAAGCACTTGTGCATAGAATACATGCATTTATAGTGTAAATTATATAGCCATATTGTTTGTTTAATATGTGTATCAAGTCTTTATAATATTTCTTTGTTTTAGCAGAAGTTAAGGAAAAAAAACTACCATAAGCTGAATTTTGTCAAACACTTCATATATGATAAACGTGAAATTTATATTTTATTTGGTTTGCTTTATTCTTCTCAAACATGCTGTTTTTTTCAGTTTTCAGCTCAACCTAACTAGATTTCAGCTGACACATTCACATATATTATAGAGCAATGTAAACAGTAGGTAGAGATGGATAGATATGTTATAAGAATCTCAGTAAAAAAACTAATATAAAAAAAAATTTTAAGCTGAGGCCACGATTTGACTGAAACTGTTTTTGTGTAAACATACTCAAAAAATAGAAAACAAACGAGAAATTTATGAATTGAAAAAATGACAAAGAAATATTTTTCTTGTTTGTTGTAGATTGATTTAAACGAAGAAATTTATAACAAAAACATTTTTTTTTGTAGTAAAATGTTTTAAAAAATTGAGACAGGAATTAAACAGATTGATATTGTCACTGAATGCTATATCTGCACATTTGTTTATAATTGTGTAGCTAGCATGGTAGACATTGATACTGTTATGTGTGGGTTGTTTGTCAGTTAGCTGCCTGAGCAAAATGCAGCTTTCTCTACGACTACTGATTTTCCTCTTTTCAGTTCTCTCATGTTTTTTAATTAATAATGTTTAGTTTAGATTTCTTTTCTTCACTTTTTTCCCCCCCAAGTAATTTCTTTCACTTAATGATAGATAACCAACAAGTATGTATTCAACTGACATAGTAGGCAGCAACTTCCATGTGCTAAGATATTTTAAGTAATATGAATAAAATTACTGTAATAAAATAATGAAAAAAAAAAAAAATTAATTGATGCCTTTTGCAGAAGAAGTTTTAACTGTAAATGATCTTTCTGATTACGAAACAGGTCAAAATACAAGGTCAAAGAAACACAAGCAAGAGCATATGCATATATTATGCAAATCAATTACATAGTTGTCTCTATAAAGATGTATTAAATATAGACGAATATTAAAATGAATTGTTAATAGACTTGATATCTTTTGGCTGCCTTCCGCCAAAGAGCCTAATTAATTAATTATTTATGCCTGTAGAGATAAACTATGAGTATGAAATTATGAGAATACACACACACACATACAATATTTATCTATTAGGTATTTTATAAATATGTTTTTGCACACACGTTTATCCATTAGGTATTTTATATTTGTGTGTGTGTACACACGCACAATATATATGTGAGTGTGTTGTATTTATAAATGTTTTTGCACACATTTATCTATTTAGGTGTTTTATATTTGTGTGTATATATCTATATGTGTGTGTGTCTGTATTACGATGCATTGGTACGATACAAGAATTATATGGAATTATTAAATATTGTTCCTATTATAATAATAGTAATTCCCTTAGATCAATAAATCGATAAATGACACTACATGTAAATGCATGTGTGAAAGAGTGGCCAGAAAAACTTGAATTATATTTGTTTGAAGATTTATTCCATATTTTGTTGCAACAACAGCACTATTAAAATAAAATCTCTACATGTGTGTGTGTGTATAATTCTTTTATACTTGTCAGTCCTAGGCTGCAGCCATGATGGGGGCACTGTCAGTGTAGCAACTTTTCAATGGCCATTCCTATGCAATTGGCTTTTGGCAAAGGAGGGAGTTCAACATAAATGCCTTTTGAGTTTCCTGCTGTGATGAAGGTTCATCTAGGACCTAAGACAACTGGAGGTCATGTTGTATTTTGAAAACATCTACTCCTACTTCATGATGTTCCCTCAGATGTTTTTGGCAAGACATTAAATATCTGTAGGCCCTTGAACCCCAAGTTACTGCAATATATAATCTTCATTCTAAATGGGATACCTAGGGCCTTTGGAACAGTGCAGTGACTGGTATAGCTCTCAATGCCAAAGTTTTGTGTCAATTCCTCCAGGATCTTCCATACATATATCATTGCATACCTATCCCATCTTTATTCCAGGGAGTAGAATCATAGCTCAATCTCTCCCAGTGGCTTAACTATTCCATTGATGTAATCTTCCTGGTGTAGCACTGCTGAACTACCTCAAGTTCCACTATAAATTTCACACTCTAGGGTAACCACAGTAAAGAGTAGTAGACCACACTGCTGAGTACAAATGACCTCCAGAGAACCAGCATAGTTTCTTAGTTATTTGCTTGCACATTGCCACCATTTTGGTGATATGTATGTGAAACAAAGCATCATTGCTCATATCAGTCCCCAGATCACACACTGTCTGTGACTCTGGGATTGCTGCTCCTTTTGGTTCAAAGTATCATTGTTGTGGCATGTGAACACCAGCTAGCTCATAGCGAAGGGCTTGGAATTTCCCTCCATAAAATTGCATGTTGTTTTCTTCAGCCCATCTATCTATAGCATCTAACTCTTCTGTAGAAGATTAGCATCAAACAGTTCCTTGACTACTTGTACTATTTTTTGTGTCATTGGTATGGCTGGTAAGTGTGCCTGTCTGTGTAACTGATGGTATATCTGAAAGAGATACCATAAACAGCAGTGACCCCAAAATAGTTCTCTGAGGTGCTGCACTCTCTATTACTGTCTCCTTGGAGAGGACTTCATTGGCTGTCACAGCCTGGCTTCTGTCTTTTAAGAAGTCATACACCCACTCTCCCTGTTTTCCGACTATGCTGAGTCTCTGTAGCCAGTGAAATATCATCCCATTGAACAACCTTATCAAAGGCCTTTGCAAAATCAAAATATATCACATCTATGCTTGAGTGATTCATTAACTGTTTCAACACCCTGTCATAATGCTGCAAAAGCTGTAAGGCAGCTTCTTCCTGAGCAGAAGCCATGCTGGGTGTCAGGAAGCAAGTCATTATCTTCAAGGAATGCAGACAGTTTCCTCCTGACAATGCATTCCATGATTTTGCTGCCATGAGAGATTAGAGACACAAGTCTATGATTTTTAGCATCTGCTCTGCTACTTCCTTTATGGGTAGAACGTATGCCTTAACTTTTTAGGAAGTCTCCCAGTTGCAAGGAAGCTCTGAAAGAGAATCTATAGTGGTCTTGCTAGAGTCCTTTTCATTTCTTTAGGATTGCTGAGAATCCCTCAGGGCCTGTGGCTGAGTTTGAGCTCATTTCATCAATGGCTGATATTACATTTGTTTCTTTTATTTTGATGATATCACTAATTACCATATATATATATCATCATCATCATCATCGTCGTTTAACGTCCGCTTTCCATGCTAGCATGGGTTGATATAAATATATATATATATGTGTGTGTGTGTGTGTGGAGGCGCAATGGCCCAGTGGTTAGGGCAGCGGACTCGTGGTCATACGATCGCAGTTTCGATTCCCAGACCGGACGTTGTGAGTGTTTATTGAGCGAAAACACCTAAAAGCTCCACGAGGCTCCAGCAGGGGATGGTGGCAAACCCTGCTGTACTCTTCCACCACAACTTTCTCTCACTCTTACTTCCTGTTTCTGTTGTGCCTGTAATTCAAAGGGTCAGCCTTGTCACACTGTGTCACACTGAATATCCCCGAGAACTACATTAAGGGTACTCGTGTCTGTGGAGTGCTCAGCCACTTGCACATTAATTTCACGAGCAGGCTGTTCTGTTGATCGGATCAACTGGAACCCTCAACGTCGTAAGCGACTGAGTGCCAACAACAACAATATATATATATATATATGTATATATATATATATATGTATGTATGTATATAATATATAATATGTATGTATATAATATATATGTCTGTAAGTATATAATATGCATATGTGTATGTATGTATATGTATCAGGGTTATTCAAAAAGAACGAACAAATTTCATTACGCAATATTTTAATAAGGAAAAGCAATAGAAAACTCCAGCTAAGTCACAAGTATTTACTCAAAATCAACTTTTATTTCCTGTCTTACAAGTGTTCAATGTAATCACCACCTGCAGTACGGGCAACATCAATGCGATAAGAGAATTCCCTTCAGATGCATATCAGCATATCAAAAGCAAGTTCATTATGGGACGAAAGAATAAATTTGCTTTGCTTGAGGCGATTCCAGAGGATATTGACATAGAAGAGAAATGGAAAAACTTCAATAAAGCATTCAACTAGACAGCAGAAGTACTCAGTGGATCGTGATATGCTGATACGCGTCGGAGGAATTCTCTTATCACATTGATGTTGCCCTTGCTGCAGGTGGTGGTGGCCACATTGAACACTTGTTAGACAGGAAATAAAAGTTGATTGTGAGTGAATACTTGTGACTTAGCTGGAGTTTTCTATTGCTTCTCCTTATTAAAATATTGCGTATTGAAATCATGTATGTATATGTGTGTGTGTGTATATATACGTATGTAAATATACATATGTATATATGTATGTATATATACATATGTATATCATCATTGTTTAACGTCCGCTTTCCATGCTAGCATGGGTTGGACAATTTGACTGAGGACTGGTGAACCAGGTGGCTACACCAGGCTCCAATCTGATTTGGCAGAGTTTCTACAGCTGGATGCCCTTCCTAACGCCAACCACTCCGAGAGTGTAGTGGGTGCTTTAACATGTCACCGGCACGAAGGCCAGTCAGGCAGTACTGGCAACGGCAATGCTCAAAATGGTGTATTTTACATGCCACCTGCACAGGAGTCAGTCCAGCAGCACTGGCAACGATCTCACTCGAATGTCTTTACACGTGCCAGGAGGCGACGCTGGGCACAGGTGCCATCACGATTTTGCTTTTGGTTGCCCCAACAGGTCTTTGGAAGCCGAGTTTCGTGTCCAATGAAGGAAACGACGCTGGCATGGGTGCCAGTCGTTGAATTTAGTTCGGTTTCGATTTCACTTGCCTCAACAGGTCTTCGCAAGCGGAGTTTAGTGTCCAAAGAAGGAAAGGTACACATAAGTGGGATGGCTACACCCCTGGCAGAGGCCTTGGAGTTAGGTCTCACTTGGCTTGCCGGGTCTTCTCACGCACAGCATATTTCCAAAGGTCTCAGTCAGAAGTCATCGCCTCGGTGAGGCCCAATGTTCGAAGGTCTTGCCTCACCACCTCAACCCAGGTCTTCCTGGGCCTACCTCTTCCACGGGTTCCCTCAACTGTTTGGGTGTGGCACTTTTTCACGCAGCTATCGTATATATATATATATATATATCATCATCATCATCATCATCGTTTAACGTCCGCTTTCCATGCTAGCATGGGTTGGACGATTTGACTGAGGACTGGTGAAACCGGATGGCAACACCAGGCTCCAATCTAATTTGGCAGAGTTTCTACAGCTGGATGCCCTTCCTAACGCCAACCACTCAGAGAGTGTAGTGGGTGCTTTTACGTGTCACCCGCACGAAAACGGCCACGCTCGAAATGGTGTCTTTTATGTGCCACCCGCACAAGCCAGTCCAGGGGCACTGGCAACGATCTCACTCGAAAATCCTACGGGAGCCAGTCAGGTGGTACTGGCAACGGCCACGCTCAAAATGGTGCATCTCATGTGCCACCCGCACAAGAGCCAGTCCAGGGGCACTGGCAACGATCTTACTTGGCTTGCCGGGTCTTCTCACATTTCCAAAGGTACAAAAGACAGACAAAGACAGGTGTGTAAACAACAAACAGGTGTATTAATTTAATGCTCAGGAATGTGAGAAAGTCTTTTTATATTTCGAGCCTATGATCTTCAAAAGAATGAAACACGAGAAAGTAAACAGAGAGAGAATATATATATATATATATCTGAGAGATTTAGAAATATGATATTTCTAATTTTGGAAACCAGTGAATATATTTCACTGTGATTATATATGTTGCGAGAGCTTGACAGACTTCTTCAACCAGCTGGTCATGCTACTTCAGGCTGATGACGGGCAAAGACTCAGAAACATGTCCCTGAATGCTGGCTAGGCTGGGTAGAGGAGTTTGTCTCCCCCTCGCAAACATAAGGACACAGTAATTGTGTCAAGGCCGACAGGAAGCGGTCCAGCTTCCTAGGGCTAAACAGCAGTAGTATATTCCCTTATTGGGATTGTCACATTAAGTTGACAATATACAACAACTTTATATATATATATATATATATATATATATATATATATATAGATGCTTGCTATTGTTGAAAAGAATCCATTTTTTTTCATCACACATAACAATACAATGCTAAAATGGCTTGTTTTTATTGCTATGACAGCAAAGAACAGCAAGTTTCAAGACGACGTGTCATTTGATGCTCAATCAGTTCATGTGGTACCCACTTGTCCAGCTTCTTTACCATGCCAATTTGTTTCAGATTGTCCAATACAGTTAGAATTGAAATGTCAAACCTTGCTGCTAACTCACACGTAGTTTGAGATGTATCCGCTTCCATTACAGTTTCCAGCTGATCATTATCCACCTTGGTCTCATGTCTGCCGTGGGGCTGATTTTCAAGAATAAAATTACCAGATTGGAACTTCTCAAACTACTGATGTACAGTGCACTCATTCGCCACATCTTCATCAAACACCTCATTGATGCTTTGAGCTGTCTAGGATGCATTGGTTCCACAGCAGAACTCATATTCATAAACAACATGAATTTTTGATCTATCCATGGGTTCACAAAAATTGTTTTACTAGAGATAAGTCACAATATAATCAGACTCCATGAATTGCATTTCAAAAAGTGATAATGTAACTCTTCAGTGTTGTAGAACAAAAAATTGTCAGGATGCAACTTTAAAGTTAATGACTGTCAAACTTGGTGCATAAGAAAATCGGGCATTTCATTCTTAATGACCTGATATATACATACATATGTATGTATGTAAAATATGTTGTACATTTTTTGTTGAGCTTACCATCATGGAATAGTAGATTATATATGTATATGTAGATAAAAGAGAAAATACAACAGTTTCCTTTATTCACTCTCCCAGCCATAACTGGGTTTGTTGAGTTTGTCTTACAAACAAAAAAAAAAAAAGAATAAATTTTGTGAGAAGCTCTAATTGTTAAATTTTCTCTTTATTCACCTGAATAAAAAATTTTGTTTTGCCTAATGTAACATTTTTGTTTATCAATAAAGAACATGTCTGAAACAGCTGTAGTGAACCACAACCCATCTGTGTTATTGTTTATTCTTCACCTAACTCAGAACCTTCCATACGTCTGGATCTGGAGTCTGTAGTCGACTGTAGAGTATGTGCAGTGAGTATACCCGTGTGACTCTGATGACTCATTGTATATTCAGTCACTAGTTGTGGATGTACGCATAATTGAAAGGACAAATCCGCATTTACTTTAATAAGTACATATATGTCAGTACACAATGTTCGTACACAGATACGCTATCCCTGACTCTACCTATGTGCTTTTACCATTTAAATACCTGATTCTGTCTAATCCTGAAAGTCTTATATATGTGTGTGTGTAAGGTAAAATAGAAAGCTTTCTGACAATGTGGAAAGTTTAATAAAACTTTT